>NW_015661867.1:245201-257642 GCF_001515625.1 Sinocyclocheilus rhinocerous | reverse complement strand
TTATGGTGTTTTGTCTGCTGAATTTGCCATTTAATTAGCTATTGAGCAATGCGAAAACTGCTGATAATACTGAGGGACCTTATATATGAATGCTTAGATAGGTGTCGTATTCCCATAGGTTGATGGGGATCAGCTGAGAGTCAGCTGATGTGAGCTTGTCTAACGTGACCTGCCAGAACTAATGCTACGCTAGATTTGTTTGCCAACATCACATTTGAACAAAATCTGACAATGGCTTCAAATTACATAATCCAATTAGATTTTATACCCAGAACTGTCCGTTTCTTTCTTTCTTTTTTTCTTTCTTGTACATAATAACATCACATACATTCTTTAGGTGGCTGAATCTAAAGCCTCATTCAATGTACACACAATAATCATTGCAAAACTAGTGTCATTTTAAATCAAGTCAAACATGACACTTCATTGCACATGGATTTACAGTCACATTTAAGGCCCAATATGCATATCACACACACACCCAGAGCACAAGAGAGACACATTTAGCTGCATAACTAATTACTCTCACACACCCACACATTTTTGGGGTGTGTCCTGCAATATGTTCTTTGACCTTTGACTCAGGCCAGGCTACCTGCATGCAGTGAAGTGGGTTTTTGCTAGGGAGGAGGTGGGTGCTGAGGGCATAACTCCACTGCATTAGTCTCTGACAGCTGGACCAAAACAGAAACAGTTTCAGATCTATATTAATGAGAAAGACAGATTTGAAAAATCAAACCTAAGAGAACACCAAAATGTTTAGCTGCTGAGTGGGGGGAGTAGATAACTCTTGGTAGAAATGCTAATGCTAATTTGCTTAGTAACTTGCTTAGCAGCAATGCTACTAATTAATACTACAGTAATACTAACTAAATGTACTTTCCACAATGATGCTTATGATAGGAATGATGGTCCAAAATTAAAACAAAAAATCTATAAAGAGTTACCAGTATTTTTGTTAGATGAGATAGCAATTGCATCGACAAGAGTGAGGCATGCTTCAGTGGTTTCACCAGTTCAACAATATTACTGTCACGTTACGCTGTTCAGGAAGAACACGGGAGGCACAAAGGAATGTTTAGTAGTCTTTAATCAAGGAAACACTGGGAATCATCACAACAGGAGCTTGAGCAACACACGTAGTACACAAGTAGAATCGACAAATACAAACTGAATGACAGACAGGTGCGGGGAATCAACTAATAATCAAACTAGACAAGGACAGGAACAAGACCAAATAAGGCAAAACAGGAACTGAAACACATGTCAAAACAGGTCCAATCTGACATTTCGCAGCCTCCCGGAAGGTGTGTCCTCGCACCGTAGGCAACAACAGAGGGAAGCATAGGTGGGAGCTTGGGAGGAGGCTCACGAGGGAGCCCAGTGGAGCTGGTGGATCGACGGGTGATGGTGGAGGCGATGGAGCTAGGAGCTGAGGTGGAGCCACTGGGTCTATGGGCCGAGGCGGAATCTGGGCCTCGGAGGCTGGAGGCGGAGGTGAGGGATTCTCCAGCCATGGCGACGCTGGAGGATGGCAGACAACGTCAACTGGCTCTCCGTCAACGTTGGGCTCGGGCTGATGCTCTGCATCGCGGGGAGATGATGGGCTGGGCTCTGGGTCAGGAGTGGTACTGGCGAGATGCTCCTCGGAACTGACGGTGAGCGGGGATCCGTTTCTCGCCAGTATCCACTCCACAAAGGCAGCGAAATCCGCTCGAGGACCATCTTTGGACGACGGCGCTCTGCACGCGATGTTTAAACTGCCATCGTAAAATGCACAGAGCGTGTCGTCCGGGTAGCTGGTGGTGTATGCTAAGAGTCGGAACACTCTCGTATGGTCCTCGAGTGATCTCTCCCCCTGCTCCAGCAGGAGGAGGAGATATTCCGGGCGAAGGAGGGCATCCATGAGGGTACACAATGGAAAAAATAGACACTGAAACCGGGAAACAAAACGGAGGGTAGACACACGGAGGTTACTGTTTTGGTCGGTTCTTCTGTCACGTTACGCTGTTCAGGAAGAACACGGGAGGCACGAAGGAAAGTTTAGCAGTCTTGAGCAACACTCAGGACAGTCTTGAGCAACACATCACAACAGGAGCTTGAGCAACACTCGTAGTACACAAGTAGAACCGACAAATACAAACTGAACAGACTGGGGCTTATAAGGACTGGATAACGAGAGACAGACAGGTGCGGGGAATCAATTATTAATCAAACTAAACAAGGACAGGAACAAGACCAAATAAGGCAAAACAGGAACTGAAACACATGAAAAAACAGGTCCAATCCTGACAATTACATAATATCAAAAATGCATGTTAGGACAGGAAACACCACCTGTTTTAAAAGATGATTTGCATAGACCCTAATGAAATTCCATACCCCACCATTTCTATACCCCACCATCAAACAGTAATTCTTAATTGTTCTCTGGGAGATATGAAAAAATAGTAGTTACTGATTAGCTAAAGTAAACTACCACATTCAACTAAGCACCATTACTTATTAATTAATCCGAGTTTCTTGCTATTTAATAGTAGTTACTAGTGTGCTAATATTGTGTTACTCATGTGTTATTTATTAATGACAAAACAGTATTCAAAAGTGTTGCCTTGTATTCTAATGCATAATCAAACATTTTGAAGTGTGGCTTTGTCCAAAAACTTTTAGGGTCTACTATAGATAGTTTTGGCTGAGAAATGGTCTGTCCACAACTAACTCAGACATTTAAACAAATACAAAACAGGTAAAGACATATAGAGATGGCATAATATTAGACTGCTCTTAAAACACACCAGCAGTGAAAGTGAGGTCATTATGAAACAAACGTATGCTCTTACGTAACAGTTCCAGTTTCTTCTAATTGGGTTGTGACAATAGTAAAGGAATCATTTTGCCGTGGGTTCAGGTGTCACGTACGGCGACAAGCTATCATTTCGCTCAGCTGCAAAATCCCAGCATCCAGTTGTCAGTCTCTCTGGCATCAGCGCACTGCTGACTGCTCCATAAATATGACACCTTGTTTTGTCCTGCTGGTGTCTGGAGGTGCAGCGTGGCCTTTGAGGGGGAGACAAGTAAACTAATAGGCTCTCTCTGATGCATGGGAACGATTGCCCCGCAGCGACTCCTGACAGCCACATAATGACTCTATACCTGTCAACTGGAGGATATCTGTCAAGCCATAAATACAGAGTTGCCTTTTTGACATCATTTCTTTTTTAAAAACTCAATGATCAACAGAACACAGGCCGCTTGCACCCAGCTTTTTTTCAAACACAAAATCACAAACTCAGACATGCACAGCCACACACGGAAAGAAGCTTCTGAGGGAAAATATATGCTATTATAATTGCGATTTTCTGCATTGCACTTGTGTATTATGGTGTGTTTGTATGTGAGTTGTCAATAGGAAGCACAATGCAGTGCAAGGCGAATGAGATGTAGAAAGCAAGTGTGCATGTGGGTACACTCCCTAAGGGTTACAGGTGAACACTGTCGCTCCTTTCTTAGGCTGCAAAAAGCGTGCAGCAATGAGTACCAAAGTAAAATCACAAACTAGATGTCTTTCATATCTCAGAAGTTTCTCCAATACAGCACTGATGTTAAATGGAAACTTTTTCCTAGAGAAAGAGAGAGAAAGAGAGTAATCTCTAGAGCAGTGGTTCTTAACCAGGAGGCCGGGGCACACTAAGGGGCTTCAAGATGACTTAAAATGATTATAGAAAAAAAAGCTAAATCAAATAAAAGTATAGGACATTTCTTCTGTCTATTTTTTTAAAACTTTGAAAAAAAACAAAAAACAAACAGGATTCTCCAATCATGAGTAAACCTAAAATAAATAAATAAATGAATAAATAAATGGAAACATTAACTATAATCTGTATGCAAACAACTGGAAAAATCATGTAAATTTATTGTATAAAAAAGAGTGCGATAACTAAAAATCATTCACATCTTAAAATATTTGAATCCTGAAATGTAATTATGTTCATTTCTAATTATTTTTGAAAATTCTAACTATTTTACTGAATTTTTTTAACTTACAAAAGCTAGAAGTAACCATAGATTAAAATATGTTTTAAAGACAAAACTAGGGTTGGGGTACTTTATTGTTGTGTATAGTGGGGGGCCATCTTTATGTGCTTACATGCCAGTGCCAACTTGCAATGTTTGCTAAAGTCAGAGATCTTAATTTGATCTCTCATTTCTCAACTCTATATATCAAAATATCTCATTTGTGTCTATTTTTTTTTCTTTTCTACTAAGAGATATAAAATTTGCTGAAGCATAACTGAGAGTTTCATTAAGCTACATGATCTATGAAAGAGCTGCTTCTAAGCTATAAATTGTTGGGAAGGCCTGTCTCTTACACACCAGACCCTGGACACACTCTTTAGGCAAACAATGCATTCTTTAAATAGAATAAACATGATTGTTGTGTGGAGATTCAAAGCAGAAGCAATTACACATTAAAAATGCGAATCACTGGGCAGCCCTCCATAAATGGAAATGATTTGTTCTGAATGCACATTAAAGGTCCTTGTGACGAGAGGGGCGGGGCCGAGAGCCGTGGGAATGGAGCGAGGCCGGTGGAGTAATTGCTAATGCGCGACACCTGCGCCACTCACCGGTCTCGAGTCTCACGGAGGAGCTCCGGAAGGATAAAAGTAGGAGTGACAACAGTGAAAGACGAGAGAGGACCAGGCCTGGAGTTTATTTTGTGTTTTGGTTTTGTTTGTGCGCGACAGTCGTCCGCGAGGGGCTGTCGCGCTATTTTGTGTTTGTTTATTTTATTATTAAAGTTTGTTTAAATGTCCGCCGGTTCCCGCCTCCTCCTTCCCAAACTACGAACTTTGCTACAGTCCTTTTATTCATATGGAGGGTTATTTACAACTCACTAGCTGCTTACTGCCCCTGTAATGCCTGTGATATCCCAAATGCAGCCACTAAACGAATGCATCTTTTCAAGATCAAGCGGAGTGTTTTTATTCATGAGATATGTATGGTCTTCTGCCAAGTTTGTGTTCAGCGTATCCTGCTTTACTATTTCTCAGTGCCTGTACACATTTCTATACTGTGGATGTATGTTCACAATGTGATATCTTGCAATATCTGCATAACTGGCCTGCAGGGAGACAATATATACATACAGTGTGTATATATATATATATATATATATATATATATACTAAATAGATTATAATCACAGAGACATTTCTTTTCTGGTCCTCACTTATTCTTTCTCTTTCTTTTGAGTTCCTCTTTTTTTCTCATTCTTCAGTATTTGAAAAAAAAAGCACAAACAAATCATGGTACGTGTCTTTTGAATTGCAATAGTAATGGCTGATTTCACTCACAACATCATCCATCGCTGACAGAAATCAGTCCCAAAATAGCTCACAACATTATTGGCTGAGCCAGTGTTGTTTTGTCAGCCCAGTTAGGGCACACACATTTTTTTTGTACTGCTAAAGGCACACTATTTCAACTTTCATCTTATGCTACTGACCTTATCATTTGACCTATTATCATAATGTCTAGTTGAAAAAAAAAGTTAATTAGTAATTTTACACTTTTAATGTATGTGTATATGTGTGTGTCTGTGTGTGTGTGTGTGTGTGTGTGTGTGAAAGAGAAAGAGGTCCAGCAATTCTCGCACAACTTTCCTCTTCTCTGCACACACAGGGACTCTTTCACACAGTTCAATATAAGCTACATTTGTGTAAATTTGGGGAGAGAATTATTGGGCCCAATGAAATAAGTGTGTGACAGGAAGAGGAAATGAGCAGCCGGGCAAATTAATCACTTCTTATTAGCGGCTATGCTAATAATACCTACGTTCATGTGACACTCAAATTAATTGATTTAATTGTATAAAAATGGATGAAGCATGGTGAAATATTTTCATTCTGCACTTCCATTTCAAATCTGGTTGAATATGCTTTAGAATAACTTCTAAATAAAATAGAAAAATGTAAATGTACTGTAGCTCTCATACAGCACACACACACACACACACACGCACATATTTGTGAATATGTTGACACATTTAGTTTATAAACATGTTTTCATAATGACAGAGAAAGAGACCTGAAAAACCTACAGGGACACTCTCACACCTGCATCCAAACTGACATCTATAAAAGGAGTTAAATGAGCTAAAAACAGGAACAGATGCTACACACACACCTAACACAGACAGGTGACATTGTGTCACAGTAGTGTATAAGTGACAAACTGTTGGAGAGCTCAGAAGAGACATTATAAGAATTGTACGTGTGGGAGAATGAACAGACACAACTGAGCAAAACTCACTGGGCTAACAGATAAAGACATGGGTAATAGTGCCATGACAATGTGTGTGCCTGAGAGAAAACTGCAACAATTAATTCATAGGAAAGGAACATACTCAACACACATATGCAAATGTGGACATGAATGATTCGCCTGTTGTACATACTGTTCTTGCATTATTGCAGCAGTTAACTGTGCAATACAGTTCCCTTGTAACAGTTAAATGTTACTTAGGGTGTTATTCTACTACCCATCATTAGGGGACACTATGGTTCTCTTATGCTAAGTTTAAATACAGTTAGGTGGTAGAAGAAGAGAGAGCTGTTTGGTAAGAGGAAAGCATGGCTTCCCTCCTATAGCCTTACCTTCACTGAGATGTCCTGATTGGGAAACGTTGTTTTATGCTCAATCGAAGTAAGGTCCTTTTTTATGCATATTCACAGTGTGACTGTATAAATTGCATTTCGTGGTTTTGAGGTTTATTCTAATGTTTGTTAATATGTTGTTTGTAGAAGGACTCCTTTGACCTAGCCTCTTTAGCTGTATCAATGGTGCATTTACTACTGCATGGTACATCTTGAAAATATAAAGGACTAATTTCCCTGCATTGCATCTCCTTACTTTGGGTCATCGAAACTGGATATTAATTACAAGGATAAGAACTATTTACATCTGCCTTTTCTACAAGGTTTCTTCTTTCGCTTTTGGACTGGGACATATAAGTATAACCATCTTCATTACATGAACATTTCGTGCTCGTGTTGTAACTGTTCATTTTGTATATAGACATATTTTTGTATTGGTTTTCTTGGGTCTTTTTGTACAATTGGTTTATGGCATGTTATTTTGCTTTGGGGTTTATTATTGTGAATTTCATTTTTGTTGTTTTTCTTTTTCATAATATATATCTGCTAAGAAAATCAGTTGTCCGTTCTATGGTTCAACCTCAACCAGTTTAAGTGTTGTGAGAAGTTGGTAGGTAGATCCCTCCCAAAGGCAAAAGACTTTCAGATTTATAACTATTATTCATAGAAGTACGAGTTTGTTATACCCTTAAAAATAAAACTGGATGAGTAGCTTCACACATGTCAACAGTTTAACTATCTTCAACTAACTTACATGGTATGGTTCAGACTGTTGATCTGCCATGGGGAAAAAACAAAACAAAAACGATTGTCAAAGCAGACAGTTTTTACTAATACCTGTTATAGTGCCCATTGTAGGCTCTACTGAGAATGGCCTTGAACACAAAAGTTTTTATTTTCTTTCTTTCTTTTTTTTCATACAACTTACATTTCACGGAAATGTTCTTTGAGAAACTCAAAATGGTTCTTCTATGGCATTTACTGTGAAACCACCTTTTGGAAACTTTATTTTTAAGAGTGTATGTGTTATTAAAAGTTGGTATGCTACAGCATGTGCAACTGAGCTTGTGTAGCTTTAAAGTTCCCCTTCAGGAACTCGAGCTGCGTCGGAAAACGCTATGGGAACGCCTTCAGCATGACCACGCTCTGAATCACATGTGTAATCAGTCTAATAGATGGGCGAGACATCACGGGCAGGTAACGTAGCGACCAGGAAGCTATAAAAGCACGTGCGGTGGAACCGGTGTCAGCTTTTGTCATTCAGCAAGCGCTCTGTGTGTGTCAGTCGCTATTTGTTGTGAGTCTTATTTAGTGTTGTTTGTCCACTTAAGACCATTATGTCAAGCTTCAGCCAAAAAGAAGAATTTGGACGAGAGCAGACAGCGTTCAGGCTGTGTGTTCCTCCCTGCCTGTGGTATTTCGGGTGGGGACACACACAGTTTGTGTGTTTTCTGCTTGGGAGCGAAGCATGCAGAGTCGGCTCTCGAGGGAGCTGACTGCTTGTTACTGTGTATGCTTTGCTCTCGGAAGGCTCTCTTTGAGGAGGGAGCCTTCACCAGCGTTCCTCGCGGTGCCAGCCCCGCTTTTGCCGAGGCGGCGTGGCGGCTGCGCTCGTGGGGTTCGCATATGGATCCGGTGGAGGGATTGGAGACGGGCGAGTCCCTATCTTCTCCCTCACCCACCAGATCCAGCGTCCGCTCTCTGGGATCGGAAGCCTGCGCTGCGGTTTCTTCCCCCAGGCGAGAGGGCTCGACACTCCGCCTGTCTTCCTCCAAGGAGGTTGATGTGGAGGGCGTCGTTGAGTTGCACAAGCACCAGTTGCACAAGCACCAGTTGCACAAGCATATTATGTCTAATATTATAATGAACAGCATTACTGGGGAGCGGAGCTCATGCAGTCAGCTCAAGAGGGGGCTGATTGTGCTTTTCCCGATGCAAAAGGCTCCGCTCTTGCCCGGCGCGCTCCAAGGAGTGTGTCCGTGCCTGCGATCTTGCGGTTCCGGTCCCACTGCTGCTGAGGCACGGCGGTGATTGAGATCGTGGGGATCGCACATGATCTGGCGGACGGGCTGGAGACGGGCTGTGCTTTTCCCAATGCAAAACGCTCCGCTCTTGCCCGGCGCGCTCCAAGGAGTGTGTCCGTGCCTCCGATCTTGCGGTTCCGGTCCCACTGCTGCTGAGGCACGGCGGTGATTGAGATCGTGGGGATCGCACATGATCTGGCGGACGGGCTGGAGACGGGCTGTGCTTTTCCCAATGCAAAACGCTCCGCTCTTGCCCGGCGCGCTCCAAGGAGTGTGTCCGTGCCTGCGATCTTGCGGTTCCGGTCCTGCTGCTGCTGAGGCACGGCGGCGATTGAGATCATGGGGATCGCACATGATCTGGCGGACGGGCTCTCCCTATCTCCACCCGCATTACCTAGATCTAGTGCTCTCTCTCAGGGTTCAGAAGCCCGCGCTGCGGTTTGTTCCCCCTCTGAGTGAGAGCTCGCTGCTGCAGCTAACTTTCTCCGAGGAGATTGATATTGTTTGTGTAACCGAGCGGCTCTCGCGCTGTCGAGGCAACGCGTGCATTACATCATTCTGTTTTTTTTTTAAATCTTATCACACCAGACCGTGTTTACTTGTCTGGTTGTTTGGCTGCATTTCATTCTGAGGATAGTAATTTCATCTGACTATGAGAAGATAGATATACAGGAGCTCTTGGGATAAAAATTGTCTCGAGTGAGAGCACGCATTTTCCTCTCTTCCTTCGAGGAGGTTGAGGTGGTCAACAGGGGCTGCTGGGCAGGAGCAGCCTCAACCAACTGTGTTCCAGCTCCACATGTAGGGAGCTTCTTCAATTGCGTAGCATAGCACTTCTCGTACTCCTCAGAATTTAGAGTCAGAGTGGCGCTCCCGGGCCGAAGGCTTCTAGCGTAAGGCGGGTCTGCGGACCGTCATTCTCGCTGGATAGTCTTCGGCTAAAATGTCCTGATGCCTAGGGCCCAGGACTTCTGAGGGCCGGCCCCCTCTGGGGAAGAGCGGTGTACAGCTCATTATACAGTGCCCGTCTCTCCTCAGTGCCCTCAGGAGATTGATCTGCCAACCCTGCCACCTACGGTGCTTCAGGGCGCAGCGGTCTCCGGCGAGCACTTCTCTCAGTCACAGCCCGGAAACATAGCGGTACTAAGAGGCTCGCTACCTCTTCAGAAATCTCTAGAGTAGCTAGTTTGGCCACCCCCTGCCAGTTTGCCGCTTCAGGGCACCGACCTAGCCACTCTAAGTTTACCAGAGGCCAGTCTCGAGAGACTGGTTCCCTTAGTAGGTCACCTGGCGGTGTGGGAGCCCCTGCCAAGCGTGTCTCATTGGGTCCTGCCCCGAGCAGACTCTGGTTCTATCAGTCTAGTCTTCCTAGGAAATGACGGGGGTCTGAGGACCGTCGTTTTCAATTGGAGACTTCAGCTAAGAGAGTCCTGATGCCATGGCTCAGGACTTCGGAGGGCCGGCCCCTCTGGAGAAGAGCTGTGTACACCTCATTATACGGTGCCCGTCTCTCCTCAGTGCCCTCAGGAGATCGTTCTGCCAACCCTACCCCCTACGGTGCTTCAGGGTGCAGCGGTCTCCGGCGAGTGCTTCTCTCAGTCACCGCCCGGAAACGTAGCTGTACTAAGAGGCTCGCTACCTCTTCGGAAGTCTCTAGAGTAGCTATTTCGGCCGTCCCCTGCCGGTTCGCGGCTTCAGGGCACCGACCTAGCCGCTCTGATTACAGAGAGATACTGATTCCCTTAGTAGACCTTTTTGGCAGCGTGGAAACTTCTGCCAAATGTGTCTCAATGGGTCCTGCACACTGTAGAAAGAATCAGTACCGAATCAGTTCGGTTCCTCTGCCTCGTTTCAACGGGGTAATTCCCACTCTGGAAGTTAACACTCTCTTGAGAAAGGAGGCCATCGAGGTGGTCCCTCCTATCGACAGAGTTTGGGTTCTACAGGTACTTCATCGTTCCAAAGAAGGATGGAAGTTCCTGAGGTTTGGTTTTGGGGGCAAAAGCTTACCGTGTTCTTCCGTTCGGCCTTGCATTCTCACCCTGCACTTTCACGAAGTGTGTGGATGCTGCTCTGGCTCCTCTGTGACTCCAGGGCATCCACATACTCAACCACATCGACGATTGATTGATATTAGATCAATCTGAGCAGATAATAATAATAATAATAAATTTTATTTATAGGCGCCTTTCTCAACACTCAAGGACACCGCACAATAAATTTACAAACAAGACAATCAAAAACAAACAAGAAATACCATATACAAAGACCACAGAGGAAAGTAGGACGAGAGAATTAAACTTTAGGTGAGATATGCAATCTTAAACAGGTGAGACTTAAGTCTAGATTTAAAAAGAGATAGAGAGTCAATATTTCTGATGTCTGGTGGTAGTGAATTCCAGAGCCGGGGAGCAGAGCAGCAAAATGCCCTGCTCCCCATAGTGGAGAGGCGAGCAAAAGGAACAGTAAGGTGAAGAGAAGAAGCAGATCGAAGTGAACGAGAGGGAGTATGGATATGGAGGAGGTTGGACAGATATGAAGGGGCAATATTATGGATGACCTTGAAAGTGAACAAGATAATCTTAAAGTCAATGCGAAACTTAACCGGAAGCCAGTGAAGCTGCTGTAAAACAGGGGTGATGTGGTGAAAGGGGGGGATTCTGGTGATAATACGAACTGCTGAGTTTTGAAGCAATTGAAGCTTATAGAGGGATTTGTGAGGAAGACCAAAGAGAAGAGAATTACAATAATCGATGCGGGCGATGACAAGACTGTGAACAAGAATAGCAGTAGTATGAGGGGTAAGGGAAGGGCGAAGGCGGTTGATATTACGTAGATGAAAATAGACGGACCGGGTGATTTTATTAATATGTGATTGAAATGACAGTGTACAGATGGCGGTTCGGCATCGAGATGTCGTTCTCACTCACATGAAAGAGCTGGAGTTAAGACTTAATGCCAATAAAAGTGTGCTTTCTCCAGTGTAGAGAATTACTTATCTGGACGTGGTGTGGGATTCGACCACGATGCAGGCACGTCTGTCTCCTGCTCGGTTCGAGTCGATCCTAACTGCAGTCGCGAGAATGAGAGAAGGCCGGTCATTCACTGTCAGCAGTTCCAGAAACTGCTGGGTCTGATGGCAGCTGCGTCCAGTGTGATACCTTTTGGCCTGCTGTACATGAGACCCCTACAGTGGTGGCTCAAGACCAATGAGTTCTCCCTGAGGGGAAACCCGCTCTGCATGCTCAAGGTCTTAGACATGTGGAGTAAACTTTGGTTCTTGTCTCAGGGCCCGGTGCTGGGAGCTCCTTGTTGCTGCGTAACGCTAGCGACGGTCGCGTCACTCACCGGTTGGGGAGCGGTCATGAATGGCTGCTCGGCCCGCGGTCTGTGGAGTGGTCGCCATCTAACGAGGCACATCAACTGCCTGGAGATGCTGGCCGTGTTTCTAGCATTGAAACACTTCCTCCTGGACCTAAGAGATCGCCATGTGTTGGTGCGCACCGGCAACACAGCGGTGGTCTCTGATATCAACCACCAGGGAGGTCTGCGTTTGCGCCCCCTTTACAGGCTGGCACACCAGATCCTTTTGTGGTCCCAGGGGAAACTCCTCTCACTGAGAGTAGTTCACATTCCTGGGCATCTCAATATGGGAGCCGACATCCTGTCGAGGCAGGGGCTGAGGCCCGTTAAATGGAGGCTTCACCCCAAGGTGGTGAAGCAGATATGGAGAGTGGTTGGCCAGGCTCAGGTGGACC
>NW_015661867.1:230390-245128 GCF_001515625.1 Sinocyclocheilus rhinocerous | reverse complement strand
CCAGGCTCAGGTGGACCTGTTTGCGACTCGAGAGACATCACATTGTCCCCTCTGGTTCTCTCTGACTCATCCAGCTCCATTGGGGTACAGACTTGGCCGAGTCTTCGTCTGTAGGCCTTTCCCCCGATCACTCTGCTCCCGGGAGTTCTGGAGAGAGTGCTCCGGGACGGGGTCCGTCTGCTGCTAGTAGCCCCGTTCTGGCCGGAGCGAGTATGGTTCTCGGACCTGATTTCCCTTCTCAACGTCTCTCCACGGGAGATTTCCATCAGGAGGGATCTCCTCTCACATGCAGAAGGTACTATCTTCACCTCTGCCCGGAGCTGTGGAAGCATGGGTGTGGCCCCTAAGGGGGCACAACTCGCAGCTTCCGGTCTCTCAACTGAGGATGTTGAGACCATTCTCCAATCCAGAGCTCCCTCTACGAGGAAACTGAATGCCCTGAAGTGGAAGTTTTTCACTTCTTGGAGCAGAGACCGCCAGCTCGATCCAGTTTACTGCCCAGTTGGTACAGTGCTGGAGTTCCTGCAGGCCCGATTCTCTGCAGGGTTGACCCACTCCAACTTGAAAGTCTACGTGGCGGCTTTTGCGGCCTACCATGCCCCTATCGGCCAGTCAGTGGGCAGACACCCCCTAGTTACACGTTTCCTCCACGGTGCGCTGAGGCATCTGGCCAGAGAAGCTTATGCTAAGAGGTGGATCAGGATGCTATTCCATAGCCTCGAGTCCATTGATCTTCCCTCTCCTTTGGGGGTCAAGGCTCACACCTTCTGAAGTTGGCCTTCAGGACTCTGCGGGATGTCCCCGCCTAATTTGTCAGGTGCCTACCTGCATTCTGCGCCACTCCTGGCTCCTTTCTTTCGCCTTAGCTGTGCTCTTCCACACTAGGCAGGGATTTGTAAGTCTGGCCACGTGGGCAGTCTCGTTCCCATAGCATTTTCCGACGCAGCGTCTCGTTCCTGAAGGGGAACGTCTCCAGGTTACTCCAGGAATGTAACCATGGTTCCCCGAGGGAATGAGACGCTGCGTCTCAGTACCATACTTCCGGCATCCCTGTGAGCGCTTGCTTCATTTCTGAAGCTGACGCCGGTTCCACCGCACATGCTCTTATAGCTTCCTGGTCGCTACGTCACCCGCCCGTGACGTCTCGCCCATGTATTGGACTGATTACACATGTGATTCAGAGCTTGGTCATGCTGAAGGCATTCCCATAGCGTTTTCCGACGCAGCATCTCGTTCCCTCGGGGAACCATGGTTACATTCGTGACCTGGAGACATTTTGTTACACTTTACCCACTTTAGACATTCATGTCAACTAACTCATTAAGTTGCAACTTCATGTCAACTAACTCTCATTAGACTATTAGTAGACTATTAGGTCAGGGTTAGGGTTAATAGAATAGGTTGATGAACTTTTAAAGTTACTTATGGTCAGTAGAATGTTTGCTGGAGGACCACCATAATAAAGTGTTAGCAGATATTAAGCACAGTCTACTAACAACTACAAATACTCTAATGACTGATAGTTGACCTTTTGTTGCACAATTACTTACAGTTATAATGACTTATAGTAGAATGTCTAAAGTGTGCAATGAAAATACAGTGTTAAAATAAGTTTTGGTCCCACTTTATATTAAGTGCCTTAACTAGTACGTGCTTACATAAAAAAAATAAGTACAATATACTTATTGTGTTCATACTGTATTGCAAAACATTTTTTTTTGTTTTCACTTTTTTGAATATTCCTAAACTAGGCCTTGTCCATGACTTTATTATTATTATTATTATTAATAATTAATTAATTTATTTATTTCACACTGTTTCTCCCAAAATCAAATGAATGTGATTTTAAGGCTACCATATTCAATATCAGTAACACTGCAATATCCTGCAACACAACAACCTGCAACACATCTCTTTGAAGTACTCCCATAACTTCACCCATTTCCAGATCATCCAGTCTGTGGATGATCTCTGGCCCATGTCCCCACTCTCTCTACATTCTGTTATCCAAACTGGGGTCTGGATGCATTTGGCTGCGCTCTCACTCTGTTTAGCAGTGCATTGTGGGCCAATGCAGAGCCTATAGCCCCGGGCATCCTCTGTTTCAGGTCCACGCAGCCCAGTGCTCACAGATGTTCTTCGTTTGATACCACTCTCTCCGCGCTCTTGGAAGCGTGGGTGGCCAACCATCACGCCTGTTGCACCCGCAGCTGGCATGCCATTGGCTGTTATAGGATGACGTGTGTTGAGCAGAGGGGTGATAGGCAGTCAACTTTTAATCCTGAGAGCATGAATAATCCTGGTGAAGACCCCTGAAGAGCCTTCCTCCAAAAAACTCAAGGAGAGTGACACAATTTTGCTTTTTGCTTTCTTTGTAACTGCATTGTGTTATTAAATATTAAATGATGAAACTCTTGCTTCCAAGAATAAGAATAATTAAAAATTCTCTAATGTGACTGTTGTTGTAATATTAGTGTTTTGCAGAAATAACTACAAAAAGTGAGCAGCATTTTGCTGTGAGATCATTTGATTATATCAATGATTGTCTGTACTGATAGGACTATGAAGAAAATGGAAAAATACAAACAATAAACTGCAATTAGGCATATAATCCAGCATAGTTGAGACAGAAAAAAATATACAGGCTTACAGTATTAACATAGGCAGAGTAAGATGTGCTCTCATCCTCAAAATCTTTAACTGGTGATAAAGATCATCACTTAATCATATAACTTTTGAGTGTGTCATTTATCTCCGTATCATTTTTCTCAGTGCTATTCTCTAAAGCTGTACTATCAAAGCAAAATAAACAAGAGTGACATGTTTATTTAATTATCAATCCACAATTTCTCATCACCACTGTACTGTAGGATGTTTCAATCATGGTCTGGAAACCACAGCAGGGTCAATATACTTTCCAACACATGCAGGTTTTTGTCTTCTGGTGATGATTATAAGGAAACATACGGCTAGTTCTTCAAGTCCCCTATCACACTGGTCACATTTTTTTGCATTTGTACATTGACTTTAAAGGGCCTGTGATGTAATAACAGGAATGTTGCTGAACTGCTTTTAAACTGTTGGTCTAAATGCAGGTTGGATTAGCAGTGACAGGTTCTGCTCAGAGCTATTTCCTCATTGCTGTTCTCCCCCCACTGGCCCATTTAAAGTGTCTCTCATCTGATGAGAATGAAATCTAGTGACCCCTCATCAATTTACTGCTGGAAACACCTTAGTTTCTTTCTCACACACCCTCTCTCTGAACTCTAATCATACAGACATAATAAATGGAGCAGATAGATCAGTCATTCCACTCTCAGGTCAACATATTACTTTTCATTTTCTCCTGACTGAAAAAGTCTCAGCTCTTCTCAGGCAGACAAAACTGCAGAGACAGACAGCAGTCGAGGAAGAATGGCAGAAAATAAATACAGAAAGAAACAAACAAAGTGAGAATGGCAGGCGTTTTAATAGAACAAAAGCAGTCAGGAAGAGCAGGAGTGTGTTAATGACAGATGAAGGGGCACGTATTAATAATGAAGAGTGGAGTGGAATAGAGTTTTACTTATTCAGGACTCACTCCCCTTTTATCTCTCTCACACCTTCATACTAGAGTAACAGAAACAGAACAAGCAATTCAGAACAAGGTTTAGATATCCTGAAGAAATTCTGCTGCTTGTTGCCATGATTTGAAGGTGATTTGAGTGAGTGCCAGGGTGATGTCAAGTCAAATTGATTTGTTTAGCACTTTTCACAATACACATTGTTTCAAAGCAACTTTACATAAAATCATGATGTTAATGTTCATAATATGTTAATGCATTACAGTCCCATTTAGCACATTTGTGCTGCTAGAGTGTTCTCGGTGGTACTTACTAGCTCAAGTCACAGAAACCCACCATAGGCTATTCTGGTGGTCTCTAGATATGGCGTTATTTAAGTTGTGGGATGTTTTTCACCCATTTTGTTTTTCCGCCATTTGAAAAAACATAAGTCCAATTGCATAGATAAGTAATAGCATACATTTCCTCATCAAGTTGCATGATTTCAGGTCTCATTCATTCACAAAAGAGACAAGTTTAATGTCTAACTCAAGTACGAGTAACTGTGTTCCTGTAGCTTAACTTATAGAGCATCATACCAAGGTCATGGGTTTGATTCCCTCACCCAATAGTAATAGTGATATTTGACTTCTAACTCAGTCTCCAGCTGCTGCAGGTATTCTGTGTTAAATTAACAGCTAGTTAGCCCTTTCTGCGGTTTACTGTAATATGCTCCACTGACCTGCAATGCTGTGCCTGGCTATTGTTTAACTACAGTGCGCTGGTTCATGAAACTTCTGGTGCCCTTGCAGTCATGTTATTCTCATAATTGTGATTTTTGAAACAAATTGAATGCAAATGAAACTCGAATATAGAGAAAGGGTGTTTGAAATTAAATCAAAGGTGCAAAAAAGAGCCGCTCTGTGTGTGATTGATAGCAGAGTTTAAGCGTGTTTCTACAGAGCCACGCTCACATGCAGCTGCCTTTGCTCATTACAGTCGAGCATAACTCACATTGTGATGTCAGCCGTATATGTCAGACAGTCATCTCAACCCATCCACCGCCCGCTTTCTTCTGCTGCTTTCTGTCAATCCATCACATGCCCAGCCACACACACCTGCCGCCCTCCGGCATGCCGTAGCTGCAGGCCACAACTGCCTCGCCGGTGACTGCTAGTGCACTATGAAGGAGCCTCATTTCCCTGTCAGATGTTGAGTGGGCGCTGCAGCAGCATTTGGCATCTAGAGTCTCAGGAGGCATTGTTCGCGTGAACATAAGTTGGATCATTGCACTTAAAATCAATGTCTGTGCAAATCGCATTTGAGTCCCCCTCTGCAGGTTTACAGCAAGTTTAAGAAACAATTTGTCTCTATGGCTTCTCATGGGACACTTCCTGTTAATACGGCAGAGCCCAGCAAGCCCTTTCAGACACGTTGTAGTTATAAATAAAGGTTCAGACAGATGTCACAAATACAGCTGTCCATTTGAAACATCACGCTTTACAGTAACTGGATTAACACCACATTTTCCTCAGAGGTGAGATGTGTTTTTGGCCCTGTGCTTCCAGGAAGACCTGACTGAAGTCTTCATGAATAAAAACAAGGGTTTTAAACTCTGCCGGCTTAGCTTGTCTTTAGACAGAGATTCCTCCACCAAAATAAAAGAAGCACACGATGTAGACGTCTCCAGTCTGTTCGAGGACTGAGTCTGGTCATGGTACTCATGCAGTCCTGGAAAACAGAATACACAGGCATTACACAGGATTATTGAAGCCACCGCACAAAGACAATGGTGGGAGTTGATAAATCGAGAGAGATATGCACGGAATGACAGCCATGGCAGGCACATGGAGCGCTGAGATAGGAGGAATTAGCTCTGTTACAAGGCCGCAACAACAGCTATTGTCTGCGTAAATATCAACTAGAGCTCAGCGCTCTCCAACTTGTGGATTTGACGGTTGTAGTTATAAATAAAGGTTCAGACAGATGTCACAAATACAGCTGTCCATTTGAAACATCACGCTTTACAGTAACTGGATTAACACCACATTTTCCTCAGAGGTGAGATGTGTTTTTGGCCCTGTGCTTCCAGGAAGACCTGACTGAAGTCTTCATGAATAAAAACAAGGGTTTTAAACTCTGCCGGCTTAGCTTGTCTTTAGACAGAGATTCCTCCACCAAAATAAAAGAAGCACACGATGTAGACGTCTCCAGTCTGTTCGAGGACTGAGTCTGGTCATGGTACTCATGCAGTCCTGGAAAACAGAATACACAGGCATTACACAGGATTATTGAAGCCACCGCACAAAGACAATGGTGGGAGTTGATAAATCGAGAGAGATATGCACGGAATGACAGCCATGGCAGGCACATGGAGCGCTGAGATAGGAGGAATTAGCTCTGTTACAAGGCCGCAACAACAGCTATTGTCTGCGTAAATATCAACTAGAGCTCAGCGCTCTCCAACTTGTGGATTTGACGGCCGAGATTGAGATGATACGACGAGCTCATTGTTTCTTAAATGCTATTAACCACCGCGCCACTGATGCATAAAAGTACGAGGTGATGTAAATGACAATTCCGCTGTCATAATCCACACGCTGATGGGAAACAGCAGCCTTGTGTCTTAACAACAGATTACTTACTGAGCCCAGCTCTTCACCTCTTCCCAAAGACAGATGCCACAGAATTTCTGCTTCTTTATACATCCGCTGATGTTCATTCTCCCTCTTTCATTCTTCCATTGATCCCTCCATAGCATTCAGGATCTGCCAATGGTTCATGCCTGCAGGGGTCCACAAAACCCATTATCAGGTAGAGCACCCAACTCCATGCTCTTTAACTCAAAGATATTTGATTTTTGGAGGGTGCATATTAGTATGTGTGTGTGTGTGTGTGTGCGTGTGTGTCTTTCTTTAACCTTTGATGGGGATTTGAAACATTTTTGTAGATAACAAAAATTGTCATAGTAATAATAGCAATAAAAGTTTAAATTTCACAATGCATAGTTCACAGACAAATTATAAATAAAGTACCTGCATTCATTAAATTCAAAATACATTCAGAAAAATATCATATTCTTAGACACATAGTTGCCAAGACATTAAATTATTGATCATGTATTAAAAAAAAGAAAAAAGATAAAATGTTCATTTGAAAAAAGAGAGTTTGTTTGGAATGTTCACATATGAGCTATAATTAATGTCAGCCGCTCTCAGACCATTATAACAAACCAGGTTAATCTGTACATCACTGTGGGAATACAGCCACTGCAGTCATTTACAACTGAAGCTTTCAAATTAAAGCTCTTGTACAATCAAACAAATCTTAAGTATTTCAGTCTAAATGAGTTTGCCAGCCAAATGAAAACCAAAAGAAAATACAAGACAACATGCATGCATTGCATTGGGCATGCTGTGGTTTTGGTTAGCTGTACATTCTGTTTGTTTTTGTGTAGTGTGGTACCGTTGTGCAAGCACAGTGTGTTTGTGGCTGGCAGCAAGGTTTGTGTTGGATATTTGCCACTGGCAGATAATTCACTCTATTGGGCTTTTCAGCAGACACTGGATGGACTATGGGCAATCAAGCCAGAACATCAGAACTGAGTTGCCCTGGCTTACATTCCAATATTTCAGGAACTCTCATTCATATTGAGATAAATTAGTCACACAATTTTAACTTACTCTGTATACTTTATTAGACAAGTACATTGTGGCTATTATGTCAATATCACTTTTGCAGTTTTGTAGCCTGTTGAACAAAAGCAAGATCAGATTCTTTGCATGGGAAGGTGGAGTAGATGTATATGATCGTTACAGTGTTTATGCAATCATGTGGCATGCTGGGACTTGCTTCTACTTTTGGCTTTGAAACCCAAGGTAGCAGTTGCTGTGACCCAGCCTGAGGGGCAGAAATGCATTGTGGGAGTCAGGTACTCAGTCATAAGGGCATAGCTATTTTTTCAGTAGAATAGACCTACCTATGAAATATTTCATATTCACAACAGAACTGTGCATTATTCAGAATGATCTTTAAATTTAAATTTAATTATTTAATTTGACTTGAGGCAGAACTTTAATGGAAATATAATTCAAATGGAATGACTACTATTTTTTTTTCTTTTCAGAATTACCCATAATATGTTTTCATATAAACAGCATTTGAGGGATTTCCTTATATAATAGGAATGTTTGAAAATTTAAATTTATGTTTGAAATTTATATTGAATTAATATATATATCATTTATATAAATCATATTTCTCTTTATAAATGTTATATTTCGTATATATGCAAATAATAAAAGGAAAAAGAGATTATCTGTAAAGGTTAATGTGCACAATCAAGCATATACACATGGTAGTGTGTGTATGGATTTACTATGTATGAGCATGCGTCCCTCATGACATCAAAAGACAGAGACAGAGATGGAGAATGTGTCGCTATGTGTGTATGTGTGCTTTTGATGGCACTTGAAGTTGGGTTCTGTCCCCACATTCCCGTTTCCTGAGGGCTCGGACTCAGAGAGTTGTCACCTTGGAGTATTCCAGGGCCTGTGAAGCGCTCCAGTCCTCTGTGAGAATGTCACGTCCCGCCCAGGGCAGTTTTGACAAACAGAGTATATATTGATACATGATAAAGTATGCTAGAAATCACCCCACTGCTAAAGGCTACTATAGTTTTAATATCATCATTTGAATTAACAAGCATTCTGTGCAGGAATAATGAGTCTTCATTATTCAAAACATCATCCTTAGCCGTAGAGCTCTCAGGCTATTACGGCTTGAGAACTTAATGAAGAGAAGATAAAGAAGGGTTGAGATAAAAGTTTCAATGGCCTCATTCAGTAACCAGAATTAAATTTTAATGCAGGGTGGTAGGTGATGGATGGGCAGACTACAGTTAACGCCTGCTGAGGTGGAGGCCATCTGATGACCACGTACAGGAGCTGAGATATGGATCCTGTCAATGCCAGCCTTTAGATTTGGGTTTTATGATGGAACGCCATAACCTGACAATTTGCAATGAGATTAACATCCTAAACAGACTATGCTTAACGATTAGGATTAGTTGAATGAAAATTAAAAGTTCCTTTGGAGTACAAAAAAAAATAAAAAAATAAAAATAAAATTCCTAACTGTAAGATTTATGTATTTGAATTGCATATAAATTGTCCGTCCATTTGGAATACACAGATTTAACATATTCAAACTAATAATGTGATGCATATTTGTCAGTCATACTGCACGTAAATGAAACAGGTAAGATTTCTTTACTCAAAAAAAAAAAAAAAAATGTCATAGTTTATTAACTATTTGCATATATTTGATTTTATTTAAATCACAAAATCATAAATCTTAAATTTAGGCCTAAATATATATTTTTAATGTGTGTGGAACGTAAAAGGAGAAATTTTGAAGACTGTATTGGTTACTACATTCCGTTTAATGAAAGTTAAATAGGGACTGGGTCTGTTAAGCTCCACAATGACAAAACGCAGCATAAAATCAGTCTATAATATGCAAGTCTTATGAAGTCACATGGAATAACTTTGCATGAGGAACATACTGACATTTAAGTTATTATTCATATATAATATTCCCCGGTGCTGAAGCTCTGAAATGGAATCATGCAGAGAACAAAATTGTCGTGTTGACATCATTTACAGCATACAGGTTTGGAACGACATGATTTGATTACATTTAAAAATGCGCTTGTGTCTGTATGTTTGAATGTGTTTTTTCCCCAGAGGCTTCAGACTCAAGTGTGTTTGCCTGCTGAAGCATTTTGATGCCCGCTGGAGGACATCTCTGTGAATGGAGACATCTGATGAATGAATCGGTCTGGTGACCGATCTACACTCTGCTGGCATAAAGCATGCGGTCTTGGTGAGAGAGACACACAAATCTACTCATCTCTGACTCTAAGTCACCATAGAAGCCCTCTAGCCTGCAGATGCAGACTTGGACAAGTGTAACATTTCCTGTGTGCATTTCAATGCTTGAGGAGAACTGTGAGTTCAATGTATCCAACCACAATCATGTGGAGTAGGCTGTTTACATGACTTTACTAGCCTCCAGAGATACAATCACTGTGTAAACTGACAAGAGAAAGTCTGTGGATAGTAAATTAAAGCAATAAGCCACGGGAGGTTGTGCGTTATAGTGATTTTACCATGGTTAAGGGATGTTGTTAGGCACAACTTGAATCAGAACCAATGGGAACCAATGCTCAATATATAATTAGATTTGTTAATAATAGTTATGATAAACAATTATTTTGCCAATTTATTTACTTCGTTAACTGTAGGCTGTTTACAAGTTGGTGCATAAAAAAAACAAATAAAAAATCAACTGATCTTGAGGTACAAATGTGTGTCGTTTTAGGTAGGTGTGGCTAACTCTTAACTTTTATAAAGAATATCTCTTTGGATTTGAGACTTTAGTCTTTGCAACTTTACAGATCTTCTTTATGCACCAAGAGCTTGTAACACTCTAAAGAGAAAGGAAAAAATGAAATCGCATCATATGACCCCTTTAATTTTTTTTATAAATAATGGGTTACTGCAAGCCCACTACTGCAGTTTTGCAGTAAGGTTTGCAGTATTATTTCACACTCACTTCTGATTTGTCCATTTTCATGGCATGAATAATGATGAAATTATTCTGTATGCATGTTATTTTATTGAAGTACTTTTCTTGGTGATTATCTTAGGTGTAATAAATGAGATGTTTGTTGACAGGAGACAGTGTCAGCACTCTCAGGTTTTTACTAGTGCCTCCCTGTGGTTCAGGTAATCGGCCCACTAAAGCCACCACGTCTGTGTTTGCTTTAGAAAATGACTTACACCTTGTCACCATACATCAAGCCTTCATACATGTGCTGCCAATGTGCATTTCAGTATATAAAACGCTTATGTTAGGCTGTATAATATTTTTAAAATAACCAATTAATGCCTCTACTAGCATAATAAAGTTGGACATCAAACCCAGGTGCTCCATGGAAAAAGTAAATATCATTTGAGTGTGTTTAGCTCAGCGGTTTTACGGCTCTAAGCAGAGTGCATTTCACACTTCAAAGAGTGAGTTTGGTTTTCTACACTCCCATAAAGGATCTCCCTTCATAACACCAGTCTGTTTATGATGGTCATATAACCATAATTAAATAGAGACATGTGTTTCCTTGCGTTGCAAGTGTTTCTCTCTCTCTTGCAAGTGTTTTTAACATTTTTTTTTTTTGAGACATTTTTGAGCGAGCTCTCTTCAGTAAGGAGTAGTTTATAAAAATGTATTGACATTTATTCATGATGGTCCACAGAGAGAGAGACAGAAAGACAGAGTTCATTGTTAGACACTGTAAGACAAACTATATTTTTGAGTTCAAAAATTTGTTTGTAGTGATTATAATTTCTACATTTTCTTATAGTTGAAGAAACACCAATTTACAACATTCTGTAAAGCCCAAACATGTACCCAATAATGAATTCATCAAGTTACTGGTCAAATTCAGCATATGGTAGCTGGCACACACACACACACACACACACACACACACACACAAATAATGTATTGGCAAAGTGTAATCTAAAGGAATTCACAGCATCATGAACGCATGGCATACTGATTACTTCAGCTTCTATAATTTGCCCCATTGCATCATTTCAGTGGGATTTAGTCATGGTCCACAAGGCTGAAGAGTGCCGCCCACTTCTGAACATTCACAAGCCCCAACCAGACAAAACTATAAAACAGCTCACTAATCATTTCAATCCATGGCAGGATTACAAACCTGAACTGATTTGTTTTGTTTTTTTGCTTTCTTTGTTTCACCTTTTCTCACCTGACCACTGATTTTGAATGATGTCCTACAATAGTTGTTGCCAAACTTTTAACCTTCTCAAGGTCAGTTATTTTCAAACTCTTAACCAGGTTTTCTCACTTCTGAAATGCAACGACAAGCTGTTATTGAGGCTCTGATACCTTGAAGGGCTTATTTGGTTAGTTTTGGAATCAGTTGACACCCACAGGCTTCTATACAGGTATTTGATTTACGAAGAGGAGGAGTGCCTGGCACAGAGTAGTGTCTCCAGAGAGAATCTTTCCTCTGATTTCCCTTGAAATCATAAACAGCTGTTGTTTAACTAGATCAGATCAGTGTCACACGGCTCCAGGCCAGAACAGGAGTCACAGCAGTCCTGAACATGCCTGTCATCTGAATATGTCTTGTACTTTTACTGTCCTTCTCTCTCTAGTGCATTTTAATGTTGAGTGTGGCCATGACATGTTACTTGTCATTTTTTGTGGTATAATGAAAAACAATATTACTAAAAGTTACACTACAAGTAAGTCTCCTAAATTTTTTAACTAAAATATTTCAAAAAAAATATTTCAAAAAAAAAAAAATAAAAATAATAATAAACTTCAGTTATATCTAAATAAATAAATATCTAAATAAATAAATTTCACATTTTCCATTCAGCTTGTATACACTCTAAAAAATGCTGGGTTAAATACAACCCAGTGCTGGGTAAAATAGGGACAAACCCAGCAATTGGGTTGTTTTGACCCAGCGGTTGGGTTACTACCCAGAAGGTTGGGTTAAACATTTAACCCAACCGCTGGGTCAAAACAGCCCAATTGCTGGGTTTGTCCCTATTTAACCCAGCACTGGGTTTTATTTAACCAAGCATTTTTTAGAGTGTAGTGTAACTACCTAATGTATAACATATTTCAAGTAGCTACTTATTCTATATAATAGTTCAGCAGTAGCTTAGTTTGCTACGTTTTAGAAACTTACCCAACTAGATACACTCTTATTGCAGTCTCTAAACTCTCTATACTGCTTTAGATAGAAATGCAGTAGAACCAGACCTTACAACCAGGACCATTCTAGCCTTCGGATGGTAATTTGCAGCTTCTGAGAAGAACCCTACACTTGAGCGTGGTCCAAATCAGTAAACCTTACCACAATAAATTCTTGTTTGGACCAATCACTTCCTTGGGGCAAATCCAAAAAACAGAAATCTGAAAAGTAGCATCAGTTGCAAGTTGAAAGAGCAGGTGTCCATTATTAACATCAAAGTCTTTAGAAGTAGAGTAAACATTTGCATATACAAGACATAAATACTGAAAACAGAACACAGAAACACAAAACATCTTTTCTATGGTATGGAGCCCTGCACATGACATGCAGAGGAAAAAATGTAAATCGTGCACACAATTTACTAATTTGTTCCCTCGTTTTAACCAAAATCCCTTTAAGGCAAGTCATTTCACTCGGCGGCCATATTTAAAATGCCTCTCGGGCATGCAAGTGCAGCCCCTATCTCTTTGAATGGGGAAACATCAAATTCTCAAAAAATGTTAACCAAACTTATGATTAAATTTTATATTTGAAATAACTAATGAAATCTGACAACAACTGTCTCATAAATGTTGTTTCTTTTGCTCAAATAGCATTAAAAAAAGCTTATTATTCAGGCTAGACCAGCCAGTGCGCATGTGCAGTCCTAAGCGCACGTCTCCGAACGCTGACTGTGTCTATAGCAACCAGGACTTCTCACAGTAGCTGCAGTTATGCTATGACTTTACCAATTAGCGATTGGCTCTTTTACTGAGAAGGCGGGGCTTCCTTCGATAGAGCGGCCATAGTGTGCACGATTTACTAATTTGTTCCCTTGTTTTAAGTAAATTGTGCACTCTATATAATAATTAGTTCCCTCGTTTTTTGTAAAACATGCGCATGAAATAATTCATACCCTCATTTTAAGTAAATTGTGTGTATGAAATAATAGTTTGTTTTACTTCCTGTCCGCATTCTCATAAACCTGTTGCTTCTTTTACGTTATGTAATGCATCCGTGGTGGCGCTGGCGCTTCGTTTGCTTTGAGTGTAGATCCGGTGAATGCTGTGTTTGTAGAGGGCTAGCATTCCAAGCAGACGTTAGCTGGGATGTACATTTAAACAAATAAAATGAAACAAATGTGAGACTACAGACGTTTTCCTATTTATACAGTAATAATTTTATATTTTATATTTGTTATTTATAAATATTTTATATTTTTATATTTGATAGGAATACAACGTAATACATCCCTTAATTTCATTCAGGAAGTTTCCTGTCAGTCAAGTTGTCTCTCAGGATGGAACACAAAATGACCGCTGACAAATGTATCCAGTTTTAACCGGTTTGACACAGACTACCCAACATTGGGTTACACTGACCCAGCACTGGGTAGGTATATGACATTCGTATTGACAGTAAAAATGACCCAGCAGCTGAGTTACAGAAAAACTTCCCAGCACCTGGGTAAGCAATATAAAAAAGTCAACCAATACATTTACCCAACAAGCTGATCCCAGCATTTGGGTTAAAAAAATAACCCAGCATTTTTTTAGAGTGCGGAAAAACTACCCAGCACCTGGGTAAAAATGTTAAAAATAACCCAATAAAATGACCTAACAGGCTGAACCCAGCATTTTTTGTTTTAGAGTGTAATATTACATGGATGCCATTGTGTTGTCAACATTTTTTTTACATACTACAAGGTGGGACAACTGAAGCTAGAGTCCAATAGCAAAAGAGTTTGGGTTATTTTGCAGTGTATCATGCAGTACAGTGAAATGTTCCTGTCTGTCAGTGAAAGAGATGGCAGAGAAAATTATAGCACGTCAGTCCTCTAGTCTGGCCTACAGCGTCAGCAGAGCCTGAACTTTAAATATCAAACACAGCCGCTTTTACTGCAACTGTCTGTTACTGTCTGGCAAAGACCACAGACCCAAGTACAGATCTACAGGGCTCAGTCTGAATGCATGAATGCACAGTGATGAACACGGGGAACTAGGTGTTTTCTTGTGAGCGAGTGTGTGATGTAAGAATCCTGTGAGTTGTGTAATATGTTTGAATCAGAGACAGGATTTCATCTTCACACACTCATCCTAAAAACGTACACTACAGACAAACCAAGTTTATTTTGATATAATTTTAGAAATAGTTAGAAAATAGATTACAGCTGGATGTAGAATAGGGATTGTTTTTCTCCTTCTTCACAAATTGTAATATATTGTATTAAATAAAATCTTGCAAAAAAGCTAAGGCAGACTGTGTGACATCAATGATCTTTTATTTCATACTGGACAATATACATAAAAATTAAAGGATCTTTTTTTTTTTCTCCCAATCTCCCAAATATATATATA
>NW_015661867.1:229516-230144 GCF_001515625.1 Sinocyclocheilus rhinocerous | reverse complement strand
TGTGTGGTCATGGAGGTGATAGCCACTGTTGAAGAAGAGATAAAGGCAGTTGTAGAAAGGTGTGTCATGACACCATCAGTGGATGGGTGGATGTTTTTGGAATTGATAGTTGGCTGTTTTTACGATGTATAATTTGCTTAATTGCTTCTCTGTGTTAAAAAAGTTCTTTAGCAGAGTGACAGTTTTATATTCATGTTTCAGCACATCCCGGGTCAGTTACAGCCACAGTATAAGACACAACAGAAGCAAATGAACTGAAACCGCACATTTGCCATTTTCTACATAGAGTGTCAAACACCCTTAAATGTCAATATGTAGCACTGCAGGGGCAGGCTTTGAACAAGATTGTACTACCTGCTCGCATACCTTATGTGAACAATAACAATGAATACCCAGTGCTTCACTGCTTTCGTACTGGAATTGTACTTTCCATTTTCTCCACAAATAAAAGTGTGGCTACATTATCCTTCTCTGTGCTCCATTAACTTTATTCAAGTCTTAGTCTTATATATATATTAATTTTTTATTTATTTATTTAGTCATTTAGCAGACGCTTTTATCCAAAGCGACTTACAAATGAGAATACATACATGCATACATATACTGTATATATATATATATATATATA
>NW_015661867.1:219085-228820 GCF_001515625.1 Sinocyclocheilus rhinocerous | reverse complement strand
TACATATATATATATATATAATATATATATATATATATATATATATATATATATACAGTATATGTATGTATGTATGTATGTATGTATGAGTAGCAGTGTTTTATAATTGACAAATTTTGCAACATCGACACTGTTTTTGAACTTTCAGGCTGAATAACGACACTCTTGTCTTCTTTTGAATTCAAATTGTTTCATAACTGATGCACTACACAGTTATTGATCTGAAATGAACCAGCACTGAATTGATTTGAGCTGAATCATTACTATTGTCTTGTTATAGTTGCTTTACAGCAGAATTTGGACTTGTTTTGATGAAGTTTGAATAATCGGTGCAGATATGGATATTAACAGCCATAGTACTTTACTATTAGATGAGCAGGAGAAGATATGATATGACAACCAATTACGTGCAGCTAAAGCCTGGCATACACTACACGACTCTTGCCCTGATTTTCCCTCGATTTACAGTCTGAACAAGTTTATGCTAGTTGCCGAAAATCAAAGCCAGACTGCAGATTAGAGTTGACAGATTCCACAGAAAATCACATAGTGTATGATGGTCACAGACTCCATTTTTTATCTTCAGACTTTGATTCCATCCAGTTAGAGGGTATCGAAAACGTTTGATATTTTGAACCGCTTTTAGAACACATGTTGTTATTTGTCACACATCTCCTATCAACCAGGCGCACATTTCTTCGTGAGTTTGTTGTGAAAGTCTGGTAGTGTATGATCCTCAGTCGTGTAGTGTGATGGCCAGTTTTCCTTTGTGACTATTTACAATATCAGTAAGTGTATGTGTATGTACAATGTCAGTAAGTGTATTTGTATGTACAATGTCAGTAAGTGTATGTTCAGATTTTGAAAGTCCTGTAGTGTATTCCAGCCTTGACAAACAGTACAACCCACTTTTTTCTAGTAGTGTGTGTGTTGAAAAAGCTAGCACTGATTCATAAAGCTCTATTTCACAGGATGTAATTGGCCATCAGACACAGAAACACTAATTTCCCATAATTTAGGGGGGTAGTGGGCGGTGTCAGAAAAAGACATTAGAGCCGAGCGCACTGTTCATTAGCAGACGAGAGTGACGGTAGGTATGTTGTCCCATTAATTAAAATAATCACATCATAGGTGCTGGAATAATTCATTAACTTAATTTAGTTAAGGCTTAATTTAATATGTCACTGTTGGTCAGGAGGACAGAAGAAATGAAGAGAGGAAAGACAATGAGGATATTATGCTACAGGATTGAAACTGTCAATTTGTGCTGGGCCGCTCCGC
Organism: Sinocyclocheilus rhinocerous; assembly: GCF_001515625.1. NCBI lineage: Eukaryota > Metazoa > Chordata > Actinopteri > Cypriniformes > Cyprinidae > Sinocyclocheilus > Sinocyclocheilus rhinocerous. Next base: position 227,539 of record NW_015661867.1, on the reverse strand, counting down.
TGGGGACAGCGTTCCCTCTTTTTGCAGATCTATCATTTCATGAAAAAGAAAAGAGGCAAATGTAGGGGGGAAGGAAATCAGTCGCCTACTATTTTTAACTGCCCCATAAATCTGTTTTTAAATTCCCTTCCATTTAAAATACCCTGGTGAAGCTTGCCTTCATACAGCATGTTAAGTACCACAATCCATGCAGGGCGCTACATTTATCCTAACAGTGTAATTGGTCCAGCTCCCTCGGCTGGTGGCTCAGTTACTGGTCCTCCCCCAGGCCTGCAACCAGGAGAAATCCCAAATCACCCAAGGATCCCACGCACAAAGACCCTGCACAGAGACAACGGGAGAGGGAGAGAGAAAGATAGGTACCCTCTCTGCAAACATCAACTCCAGTGTTTCCCAGCGTTTTTGTTTTCTACATTACCACAGGGCCAGGAATAATGCTCTAGCACCCCTTTATTGATACCAATACCAACAACCAATTTAAGACAAAACGTCAACAAGATGTTTAGCAAAAGTCATTTTGTACGCTGATATGCAAAAATCATCATTCATAAATGTGCCAACAACATAACCAAATGCAATTACAAAAAAAGGACTGTTTTCGAAAAGGTTTCCTGAACACCCCCATATGACATTGGTTCAAGCACTCAGTTGCTGCGTGGGGCTGGTCAGGTGCTTATACAAACAGAGCAATGTTTTTTTCAAACAAAATGAATTAATAAATAATCAAATTAATCACAAATAACTGATGACCAAATAACATTTTGTCTAATTCATTTTTATTTTATGTATAACCAAGATGTTTGGAACCTGTTTTAGTACCCCTTAGGGGATGCCTATCCATGTTTGGGAATCACTGAGCTACTCCATGCTGGCTAATAGTTCCACTAGAGGGAAGTGTGTTTGTGTATGTGTGTTTGAGATATGGGTTGGTTCTAGAGTCAACAGATGAAAAGCCACACACACCCAGAAACACACTATCACCCAGAGCTCATTTGCTGTGCGGCACCATGCACGTTACAATTCCGTGCAGGAGGACAAAAGCCTGAGAGAGGGGCGGCAGAAGGCAGACTGGCAGCGAGTTTCACCTGCAGCTAAACTCAGAGGAGGGGCCGGAGAGGGTGAACAGCGCATAATCAAGGCCGGCACTAATTTAGAGACTCCAGCTGCTCCTGCCAGAGGGGCCCAGGAACACCTACCACTAACCCCAGACGCTCTCTCTTGCTCGCATTTCCTGTTAATCATCCAAACGACCTCATCCTCTCCTCGCTTCATGGATGCCAAAACAAAGCGCAGCAGTGTCAAACACATTCAAATGTCAATATATTTGGGGTGGCACTGCAGGGGAGGGGCTTGTATATATGTTGTGCTTCCTGCTCACATACTTTTTACGAACATCAACAGCAAATGTACCGGTTTCTGGAATTGTATTTTTCATTCATTTTCTCCACAGAGAATTCTTTAATAATAAGTTGTTAAAGAATAGCAAAGGCTACATTTTACGTTGTGTTTCAGTCACTTTATTCAAATCTCAGCAAACTCTGACTTGTGAACTCATACGGTAGCATAAAGATGTTAAGATAAACGTCACAGATTGGAAAAACAGTTACAACATCCCATATTAACAAATGTTAGGTACATTGAAGAAATTTTTTGATTTGACATTTTGAAAAATTGGTTTCATTTAAAATAAATAATTAATAATAAATATGACTATATAAACTGACTACATTGAGTTAAATTAACAAAACACCACCGTGAGTCAGATTAACCACCATGAGTCAGATCTAAAGTTAAGATTGAGGTAACCCATGGAAGATCATGGAAGGAATCACTATCCAGAACCTTACAATAACCTCAAAAGTTTACAATGACTTCAATCATTACTAGGGAATTTTCATGATCTCCACTTTAGAATACCGATCCAAATGATTAATAATTCCTTTTAGGGGTGTGCAAGGAAGCCAGTATTTGTATCTGTATTTGTATCTGTAACAATCACAAAATTATTTGTATCTGTACTGGGCTCTGAACATCTGTCTGTATCTGTATCTGTATCTTGCAAGCAAGAGTTGCAGCTATGGCAGCTGAGAAGGCCATTCGTTGTGTTCTTTTTGAAGAATTTTCAGAACCTGATGAAATCAGTATAAATTTCAGGTGAAGAATAATCCACTTCTTACTTCCAAAACTGTGTTATGATCTATATGACCTTACTATTTTTATTGTGCGTATTAGGCTTATCATTATTGCTAAGATTGAGGTAACCCATGGAAGATCATGGAAGGAATCACTATCCAGAACCTTACAATAACCTCAAAAGTTTACAATGACTTCAATCATTACTAGGGAATTTTCATGATCTCCACTTTAGAATACCGATCCAAATGATTAATAATTCCTTTTAGGGGTGTGCAAGGAAGCCAGTATTTGTATCTGTATTTGTATCTGTAACAATCACAAAATTATTTGTATCTGTACTGGGCTCTGAACATCTGTCTGTATCTGTATCTGTATCTTGCAAGCAAGAGTTGCAGCTATGGCAGCTGAGAAGGCCATTCGTTGTGTTCTTTTTGAAGAATTTTCAGAACCTGATGAAATCAGTATAAATTTCAGGTGAAGAATAATCCACTTCTTACCTCCAAAACTGTGTTATGATCTATATGACCTTACTATTTTCATTGTGCGTATTAGGCTTATCATTATTGCTGATCACTGTTGTTGTGCTATGTTATTGTAATATTTACCATTATACAATCAGAGGAATATAGAAACGTTTTTTGAAAGTGTCACTCCACAATACAATAGCAAAATATATAAATATGCATAGTATTTTTATTTTACATTAATCAGTGTCTAGCACACCTTCCTAAGGAAAGGATGGACCAGACGACATTGCAATTACTAAAGATATTTAGACAGACTTAAAGATGTTCTAGATCTATACTTGTGCTCTTATTATTTCAGTTATTTTCCCTTTAATGTAAATAAACATGTGCAAACAGTATACTTGCTCTTGTGAATTTATTTTGATGTTAATTACATTGTGCAAGCTGTCTCTTTAATACAGCCTGGTTTATATACATGTTGCTGCTGATTGGGCTGACATTTTTGACACACCCACCAAACAAGAGAAAACGTATCTCAAACCGCATTGCAGACCATTGCACACTGGTTTGAGCTTGAACTTGCCCCTGCTTTTGGTTTTTGAGAGACGCGCAGAGATGCGTTATTTTTTTTTTGTTAACAACTGTTTATTGAATTTTCTTCTGGGAATAGTAATATAAAACAAACAGCAACTGTGCAAATTTAGAACCCACCCCAACCCTGGTAGACTTAAAAAAAAAAATAATAAAAATATTAATAATAATCATTAAATAAAAATATGTATATATAACCAAATAAATAAATAAATAGTAATAATAAAAATAAAGTTCCATCGAGATAATGTCCAACAAATACACAGTCCAGGTTCGTCTGTCCATTGTGTGAGGAGGATTCCAACGATTGACTAGCAATTTTTTTTGCTGCTGTGAGAGCAGCTAACAGTAAACATCTTTGTTGGACGGACAAGGTGAGGTCCCAAAAGTCATTCATGAAAAAATGGCGCGGAGTCAAACATATCTCAGTACCCAACAAATATGATAGGTCCTGTGAGAGCTGAGTCCAAAAAGGTGAGAGAGAGGGGCACTCCCAAAAAAAATGCAAAAATGTGCCTAAAGATCCTTGCGAACAAAGATTACACTTAGGAGAAGACGACAGATTCATATAAAAACGTTTCATTGGAGTCAAATAAACCCTATGCAGCAATTTCCAATGAATTATTTGGTGATTAGAAGACAATTTAAACAGAGATGCGTTATTATTGCCTTAATTATTGTCAACACTAAATTCTACACAAGATACATTTTCTTCCAATGCGAGTTGCAGGCTGATACATTTTTCCACCCCCTTTTGATTGAGAGGATGTAATCAGCCCTGAACATTGTTTCTAAACAATAGTGCAGATAATTGCTGTTATCAGCAGATAGTGATTATTGGCGATACATCGGTACATTTGTTATTTAGTATATTTGTAAGATAAATCTTTGTAAGACTGATCTTTTTGATGTTGTCTGACCAAACATTTATATTTAGTGACGTACCAGGCATGAAGTTCATCACCACTAAGAAGCTTTATTAAAAGCATAGGTCAGCAGTGCAACATTAAGTCTGTTCTCTGATGGACAGAATTCACTCAATGATGATGTGACGTTAAAGGCCAATGCCTGTAGACTTTACAACACCAAAATGTTCTTCCACAAACACTTCATAACATAATTAGCAATTTACAGTACGCATCTACATAAACCAATCACTCATTTACACTACAAACACACACTGTAAACATCAACTGAGCAAGGACTAAAACGCTTATCGATGTTATGAATTATTTTTATTCAGAGGAAAAGTTTCTGCTATGTATATCAATTACAATGGGTTTGAGCTGCAATAGTGGTTGTATATATAGTGTAATTTTATATGCAGTATATGTATGGTAGTGTGAAAACGACATGACTGAAACAGTGTGCAGGTAGACACACATATGCACACACACACACACACACACACACACAACACTTCATGTGGTAAAGCTGAAGCCACAGCAGGGGTCCGTGTCACAGATTTCTCCCCATAAACCCTTCATGTGCCACTCAGTGCCCCGTAAACACATGAGGCTGCAGTCGTTTCCCCTTCAACCCGAACAGCTTCCTGAACATGGATAGACACTAAATCACACACATTCAGGTTAACACACATTTTTAATAACATGTCTTGGTTAATGTGTCACTCGCAAAGGCTTAAAAAAAAAAGTAAAAAAAAAAAAAAAGTGTGTGTGGGTGGGTGGATGTTGATCACTTTATTATTTATGATGTAAAATGATTCCCAGAATGTCATGCATGACCCTTCCTTGACATTTGTCATTGTTTCATGTAAATAGTTTTTCATTGGTAGTTATGTATATCAAGATGTGTTTTATTTAATTTAATTAATATTTACTGTGTTGTTATGTTATAAAAGGTAATAGATATGTTGTAGCAATTTAAGGTCATGTTTACTGGCCACAATAATAAAAATACCAGATTTTGAGATGTGAGAGTTCATCTTCCTATGATAATACTGTGGTTTCTGTATTGCCAAGCAGATTTATGTTAAGCGAAATTCTGTTTGTATTTTAATAATATCAAATAACAATAAATGGTTACCATCCGAAAATGTAAAACACAGTAATTCAAGTGCAATATAATTATTAATGCTTCAAATCATATTTTTAACAGTGAAGCTCTGGAAAACATACGTAACTCAATAACTACATCATTAAAAAGAAAAAGGAAAAAACAAAAAAAACATGAACAACAAACCATGCATCCCCTATAGATCAAACACACAGATACACACCCATGTGTAAGAACATCAGTAAATGCAATAGTACTGGATGATTGTATGATGAAATATTGTGTACTTTTCTCATCTCCCCTCCACAGTTCCAGCCCGCACGATTAAATAAAACCTTGCCTGAGTTTCACTAAATGCATTAAAGCAATCACATTCCCTAGACAGAGATTAAGGGACTGCCCTCATCGGATTGGATTACTCAGGACAGTGCACTCGCTCTAACACTGCTGTCTCACCGAGGAGGAGCGTTTGGACACTCGCATGTCCTTTATTGCATCTTGATTTTGTCTAATTTCACATGGCTTTCAATAATTTCTTGTGTGAGAGGAGAGGGGCTGGGGGGAGTGTTTAAGGTTCAAGCCCCGCAGCAAAGAGCTGTGATACTGTAATGATGACGGATCACAAGAATGATTGACACCATGCCACATTCAACAAGAGCCACAGGTTGACAGCACAGATAAAAATATGGAGCAATCAAAAGAAAGAAGGAACAGAAATGTGATTAGGAACCAAACTTGGGAATGTTTAAGATCAGCGAGAAAGTGAAAAGGTGTTTGTGAATTTGCTTAGCTATACTTCAGGGACAAAATTTGGTGTCTGAGAAAAACCTTACTTTAGAGACATTTAAGGGCATCCTCAATTGAAAAAAAATAAAAAATAAATAAATAATGTTTTTATTTTAATATTCTAAAAATGCAAAAATGTTTTATGTCAGGGGTAGGGGCTACTCTGCAGTCATTATAATTAAGTTAATATAAAAACAATAGAAGTAAAGGCTCAAATGTCCTCATTTAATTAAGTAAAGTGTATGTGTGTGTGTGTTATGACTGTGAGTGTGTGTCGGGTGTGACTGTGGGTGTTACACACACTGTGGGAAGATTCCTTAGATGCCCAGTTTGATTAAAATTCAGGATTCCACCACACACATAAACACCTGACAGGTGCTGACAGGCAGTCAGTCTTCTCCACGCCCTTTCCTGTGCTCCTGCGCACTGAAATGTGTTCACTCCACGGGTTGAATATCATGACTTGGCCACAGGTATGATCTTTAAACGCCTCTGAAGTTTGTTATATCCGTTCTCACGGCGTGCTCGGTTACCGTAGACCTGTGGTGTCACTTTCAGTACGCTATAGGATATCAGAGTGGATCTGAAATGTGCGTAATACTCTATGTTTGAAGAGCAATCCGGATTCATTCCAGAAACGTGAATGTATGTGCCCAATGGTGTTGTGCTATATAGTGTGTTTATATCACTTTTTGTAACTACATTTCTGCATTCCTGGCTGCAATAAATGCATTTTAACACACACACACACACACACACACACACACACACACACACACACATGGAATGGGGTCAGGCTTAACTTTGTGTAGAGGCACATCTGCTACCGCATCTGCTCTGCCTTCACCTTGAGTCACTGTACACAAACAAACACACACATGCTGAATCATAACACAACAAATAACATCAGATGTGCGGTGGCACTTCCTGTGGGAGAACCAGCATCCAGTCAGTGACCATGACAGCATTAAACAAAGAAACAGTAAACAATATCATTAACAAAAGCACACATACACAAACACACACAAACTGTTTGAGAAGGCCATATTCATCACTGCATGACAAGTAAATGGCAAACCACTCCATCATGCAGCCATGTCACACTGTTCAACCCTCATTCACATTTTAAACATTAAATCATTCAGCTCTCACAGCTTAAACACAGCCACACACACACACACACACGTTTTCATATATATCTAAATAGTCATACCACAGACTTATATTATTTTTATTTAACTAATTAATTAACTTATTTGTTATTTTTTTTAAATATAAGGTTATTTATAATGATTACAGACTAGCCTAAATCCAAACTCTACACCTAAAAGAAAACTTTTTAAATTTGTAGAATTCAAAACAACAACAATAATGACATTATTTGCTTAATGTATGAAATATTATTATTAATATTATTAATATAAATATATATATTAATATATGGTACCTACATTTTAACAAATTTCAGGAATTTACAGTAAATATGGGGAATTTAAAGAAATGTACAGTAGAAAAATCACTTATTCTAAAATTACTGTTTTTATTTTATTTTGGACTATGGATTCTTGGAGATTCTGTCAGGTCTTTATAAAACAAAACAAATAAATACATCATTTCATTTTCCAATTGCGGACATTCCTCATCATTTTTCGCTAACTTCCGAATCCAATTTTTACATCTAAAGTATACCACATCATGGATTACTTTTGAATGAAATTGTGATTTAATTCAAGTATTTTGAGAAACAAGAGTCTAAGAAGAACTCTACTGCTCAATGCTGATCAAACTTTTTGAAGAAAAATAAAAAAACAAGAATCTCAAAGGATCTTTATTTTTTTTCTTTCTTTGTACTATATATGTATTATTATTGTACAGTATTATCAGGGTACTGGTCCAAAAAAACACAAACAAAAACAAAACAATAATGGTACCATCACGTTTCACATAAAAAAAAAAAATTAAATAAATAAAAAAAACAATAAAACTTACCATGGTAAAAACAATGGTAGAATTATGTGTTTTATTGTGAATGAGCAAAAGCAAAAGCACCGTGATTATATAAAAAGAGTGATTACTTAAAGGTAGGTTATGTAATTTTTCAAAAACACTTTAGAAAACTGATTCGGGCCGAATAGCAAAACAAACTTGTAGCCAATCAGCAATAAGGGGCGTGTCTACTCGTGATGTGGAGGAGAGAGCTTTCAGTGCATGGGACGGACATTAGCTGAGCCGAGCGACAGAAAGATAGAGATGGCGGATAAAAAACAAAAGAAGAAAACGTCTGCGGAACGATAAGGCAAGAAGTAGGACCCGTGTAAATATCGGATCAGTCTTCCAGCGCTGGAGAACTCAAGGAGTGGAGGCCTGCGATCGGACGCCGAGGTTGCTTTGTTTCTTCTCAATAGGTGAGTAACCGTGTCTACAACAGCTAAAGTCTGCCTACACTGGACGCGATCAA
>NW_015661867.1:217177-218965 GCF_001515625.1 Sinocyclocheilus rhinocerous | reverse complement strand
GTTGCCTGGGTTGCGTACGTATATGTGGGGCGGAGCTATCAAAATAGGGGCAAGACCCTTTTGGGGTAGGGGCGTGTTTTTTTTGGTGATTTCAAATATCAACATTGGCTACCAGAAATCGCTTACCCTGCCTTTAAGAGCAGTCTGCAGCTTATGTCACTTCCTCACCCAAAGCTGATTGGTTGGCTGAGGGAATAGAAATGTACCTCATAGCCAATCAGATTAAATCTTTCTTTAGCTCCCAGCTACCACAAATTGAAAATATTTGCATCATGACAAACATGTCAGGGCAGAAGAGCTGAGTGCAGCAACTCAGAGTAATAATAAAGTGGGCAATAAAACCAATGGGTGTTGTTTGTGCCAGCAAATGTGTGGTTGTGGCACATATGCGTTGTGTGTAATGCAGTGTTTGTCTCTTTTTCTCTGTGAAACAGACCTAGCACACAGCAGCCTGAGGTCACACGCACAGCCTCTCTCCCTCAGGGGTGTGTGTGTGTATGTGTGTTAGGTGGTGCAGCAACTCAGAGTAATAATAAAGTGGGCAATAAAACCAATGGGTGTTGTTTGTGCCAGCGGCACATATGCGTTGTGTGTAATGCAGTGTTTGTCTCTTTTTCTCTGTGAAACAGACCTAGCACACAGCAGCCTGAGGTCACACGCACAGCCTCTCTCCCTCAGGGGTGTGTGTGTGTATGTGTGTTAGGTGCTCCTGCAGAGACACTGCATGCAACTATGACACCCTGAGGAAAAACAACACATGCACATACACTAGGATGGTTTAAGCTAGAGGGTTTTAGGGAAGCCCTGCATTTCTCAGGCTCATCTGTCTTCTTTTATACAGTATATTTGTAGGCTATATGGGTTTACTTGGCAATCGTTTAAAGGTAGGGTATGTAATTTTTCAAAAAACACTTTAGAAAACTGATTCGGGCCGAATAGCAAAACAAACTTGTAGCCAATCAGCAATAAGGGGCGTGTCTACTCGTGATGTGGAGGAGAGAGCTTTCAGTGCATGGGACGGACATTAGCTGAGCCGAGCGACAGAAAGATAGAGATGGCGGATAAAAAACAAAAGAGGAAAACGTCTGCGGAACGATAAGGCAAGAAGTAGGACCCATGTAAATATCGGATCAGCTTTCCAGCGCTGAAGAGAACTCAAGGAGCGGAGGCCTGCGATCGGACGCCGAGGTTGCTTTGTTTCTTCTCAATAGGTGAGTAACACCGTGTCTACAACAGCTAAAGTCTGCCTACACTAGACGCGATCAAACGACCGTTGAAAACCATTTGAAATGTGTGTCAGCACGTCATAAATAGAACCCGGCAGCAGTTTTCTGTCGGGATTTGTTGCGCCGCGCCGCTCACGTCCGATGTAGACACGGTGTAACATTGGTTTTGCTTTCTTTCACAGAACTAATCGTTGCCTGGCTTGCGTACGTATGTGTGGGGCGGAGCTATCAAAATAGGGGCAAGACCCTTTTGGGGTAGGGGCGTGTTTGTTTTGGTGATTTCAAATATAAACATTGACTACCAGAAATCCCTTACTCTGCCTTTAAAACTGTCTCACTGTGTCATTTTTATGATATTTTCTTGATTTTGTAACCTGTAATTGAATTTTCAATTGTACTTACTTTGGAACTGGTTTTGTAGGCTATAACCTTATAAGGTTAATAGTTATAATATAATAATAATAATAATAATAATAAAGTATCATTTATTTATTAGTAATATTTACAATAACATAATTATTATTATATATTATAATATAATTGACATTTTAAGTGTGACTTG
>NW_015661867.1:213548-215747 GCF_001515625.1 Sinocyclocheilus rhinocerous | reverse complement strand
ACTGTGTTACTGCAGAATCGCTGTCTCTGATTGTTTGTGTAGAATATGTTACAGCAGCGTAAAGCCTCCACACGGGGGCGCGCACGCTGTATACGTGCTCACATTTGCTCTTTCGGTTTCAAAATGTTCAAAGCGTCGGTGAGGCACGCACAGATCAGGTAAGACTTCAGTTTAACCAACTGTACTAACTAACCAACCTTTAAATACACATCTTAGTATTTTTAGTAGTTGCATGAAATTAGAATATTGAGAAGGCAAAAGCTTAGGCTAATATAAAATGTATCAATTAATGTGTTGTAATACATTTATCTACACTGTAAAAAATGTACTGTAAAATTTACAGTAACACAACAACCCAAACTAAGGAAAACAGAAGGAAAACAGCAGCACGACCCGCAGTTTAGGCATCAACTGGACTGCGGAAGACTGTAAAAACAAAACAATAAATCAAAAACACCGCCAACAACGTATTACCAAACAATTATCACATCATACATACTCCAATCCGCAACTGCCCAAACATAGGATGTTAGGATGTCTTCGTAGCTATTGTTTCACTAAAAATACATAAGAAAAGCACTTCAGACTAATAATTCAAAACGAAAATCAACACATAACAATACAACAGCCTGCATACCTAAAACTTCCAACGAGCGCTTGACGCGGCTCACCGAGGACTTAACAGGCATGGCTGCAACAACATCTTGCCAATATAAAAAAACAAGAACGAGCATTACTATAATAGGCTAAAACACACAATACACGTGTAATCAACCATCACCTACTTCAACTACTGTGACACTGAAGACCGGAAGAGGGGCGGGTACGACAGAGGCTATGTGCTACCTGCCCAGACATTTAAATACTCTGACATTAAAGGCATAGTAAGTGATTTTTCAAAAACACTTTATAAAACTGATTCGGGCCGAATCGCAAAACAAACTTGTAGCCAATCAGCAATAAGGGGCGTGTCTATTCGAGATGTGGAGGAGAGAGCTTTCAGTGCATGGGACGGACATTAGCTGAGCCGAGCGACAGAAAGATAGAGATGGCGGATAAAAAACAAAAGAGGAAAACGTCTGTGGAACGATAAGGCAAGAAGTAGGACCTGTGTAAATATCGGATCAGCTTTCGTATCCTGGGTTGCGTACGTATATGTGGGGCGGAGCTATCAAAATAGGGGCAAGACCCTTTTGGGGTAGGGGCGTGTTTGTTTTGGTGATTTCAAATATCAACATTGGCTACCAGAAATCACTTACCCTGCCTTTAAGGACAAATGTGTCCCTTAGAAGTTAACTATATATTACAAAACCTCACACATACAATTCATACAAAAGTTATTTTTTTTCTTTTCTAAAAACGCAAAAACTTTTATTTTAAGCATGATAATATACTGTGATATTATTGAAATAAAATGCCTCTTAAGTGTACTTAGAGAGTAAACTTTTATAACAATTTTTTAACACTTGTTAAAACCCTTTTTGTACTGTCAAATTAAGTTTTACGTTAAAATACATTTTAAAGCATGTTTTAATAATCGTTTGTTGCGTTTTAAATAAGTACACTTATTTTGATGAACATACTACACACATATAAAATATTGTATTATAATTTGTAATAATAGTGTGCTACTCTATACATTCAATTTAAAGTTAAGATATTTACTAAATTGCAATTGATAAAGCTTAGCTTAAAGAATATTAGATCCCTTTCTACAAAAGCACTTTTTGTAAACAATATGATCACAAATAAAAACCTAGATGTGCTCTGTTTGACAGAAACCTGGCTAAAACCAGATGATTACATTACTTTAAATGAGTCTACCCCCCCAAGATTACAAATAGTTATAAATATGAGACGTATCTGAAAGGTAAAGGGGGAGGTGTTGCTACAATTTATAGTAATATTTTCAGTATTTCTCAGAGGTCTGATTTCAAGTATAATTCATTTGAAGTAATGGTGCTTTACAGTATGTAACATTGTCTAGTGTAATAAGTGTTAATGATAAATCCCTATTGACATTTGCACTGGCTACAGTATACAGGCCACCAGGGCACCATACAGACTTTATCAAATAATTTGCTGATTTTTTTGTTAGTGCTGGCTGCAGATAAAGTCTTAAATGTTGGTGATTTTGATATCCAAGTAGATAATGAAAAAGATGCATTGAGATCAGCATTTATAGACATTCTAAACTCT
>NW_015661867.1:196576-213022 GCF_001515625.1 Sinocyclocheilus rhinocerous | reverse complement strand
TTTGAAGTAATGGTGCTTCATATAACATTATCCAGAGAAACAAGTGTTAATGATAAATCCCCTGTGACATTTGCACTGGCTACAGTATACAGGCCACCAGGGCACCATACAGACTTTATCAAATAATTTGCTGATTTTTTTGTTAGTGCTGGCTGCAGATAAAGTCTTAAATGTTGGTGATTTTGATATCCAAGTAGATAATGAAAAAGATGCATTGAGATCAGCATTTATAGACATTCTAAACTCTATTGGGGTTAGACAACACGTGACAGGACCTACACATTGTCATAATCATACTCTAGATTTAATACTATCACATGGAATTGATGTTAATGGCATTGAAATTCTGCAGCAGAGTGATGATACTTCAGATCATTATCTAGTCTTGTGTATACTCCATATAGCTAAAGCTTCAAATTGAAATTGTAACAAATATGGTAGAACCATCACTTCTACGACAAAAGACTGCTTTGTAAATAATCTTCCTGATTTGTCTAAATTCTCAGCATATCCAATAGCTTAGAAAAACTTGATGTTGTAACAGAAACTGCTGACTCTCTCTTTCCTAGCACTTTAAACACGATTGCTCCTTTACACTTAAAGAAGATTAAGGAAAACTGTCCGACACCATTGTATAATGAGCACACTCACACCCTAAAGAGAGCAGCCCAGAAAATTGAGCGCAGCTCGAAGAAAACAAAACTAAAGGTGTTTTGTATTTCATGGAGGGAATGTACTTTCTCCTACAGAAAAGCCTTAAAAACGGCTAGATCTGCTTACTTTTAATCTATTTTGAAAGAAAACAAACACAACCCCAGGTATGTATTCAGTACAGTGTCTAAATTAACAAAAAATAAAGCATCAACAGGTGCTGACATTTCCCAGCAGCACAGCAGTAATGACTTTATGAACTTCTTTACTTCCATGATTGATACTATTTAAAATATAATTATAACCATGCAGCCATCAGCTAAAGTACTGCATCAGATAGATCTATAGATCACTATAGATCCCCTGAGGAACAATTCCACTCATTCTCTGCTATAGGAGAGGAAGAATTGTATAAACTGGTTAAATCATCTAAACCAACAACATGTATGTTAGACCCTATACCATCTAAGCTACTAAAAGAGGTGCTACCATAAGTCATAGATCCTCTTCTGAATAGTAATTCGTCATTGTCATTAGGATATGTCCCAAAAAAACTTTCAAAATTGCTGTTATTAAGCCTCTTATTAAAAAAAAAACAACTTGATCGATCACATATCGATCTCAAGTGCAGTATGGAGTACCACAAGGCTCAGTACTAAGAGCGTTGCTTTTCACGCTTTACATGTTACCCTCCGGAGATATCATCAGGAAACATGGTGTTAGGTTTCACTGTTATGCTGATGATACTCAGCTCTATTTTTCTTTGCGGCCTGACGAAGCCTACCAATTTGCAAAACTAGGTGTTAATTATTGAACCAAAAACCTCTGCATTAACCTAGAACACTGTCTAACACTTGATGGCTGCTCTGTCAATTCTTCATCTTCAGTTAGAAACCTGTGTGTGCTATTTGATAGCAATCTTTCCTTCGAAAGCCATATTTTTAACATTTTTAAAACAGCATTTTTCCATCTTAAAAATATATCTAAATTACGACCTATGCTTTCAATGTTTCGTAAATGCAGAAATGTTAATTCATGCGTTCATGACATCGAGGTTAGATTATTGTAATGCTTTATTGGGTGGTTGTTCTGCGCGCTAAATAAACAAACTCCAGCTGATCCAAAATGCAGCAGCTAGAGTTCTTATAGAACCAGGAAATATAACCATATTGGCCCGGTTCTGTCAACACTGCACTGGCTCCCTATTAAACATTGTATACATTTTAAAATCTTGCTAATTACTTATAAAGCCCTGAATGGTTTAGCTCTTCAGTACTTGAGCAAGCTTTTATCGCATTATTGTCCATCACGTCCGCTGCGATCTCAAAACTCTGAACATTTGATAATACCTAGAATATCAAAAACAACTGTGGGCAGTAGATCCTTTTTCTGTTTAGTACCTAAACTCTGGAACAATCTACCTAACATTCTTCGGGAGGCAGACACACTCTGTCAGTTTAAATCTAGATTAAAGATCCATCTCTTTAACCTGGCATACACATAACACACTATCACATTTGTATAATTAAAATCCATTAAAAGATTGTTAGGCTGCATTTATTAGGTCAACCGGAACAGGGAACACTTCCCATAACACCCAATGTACTTGTTACATCGTATGAAGAATGGCATCTACGCTAATATTAGTCTGTTTCACTCTTATTCCAAGGTCACCAGAATCAGATGGTCACTGCAGTCACCTGGATCCAGTCTGTATACAGTCCAGCTGCGAAGACCTCGTCACCTCGACGGCCATCGGCACAAGACCACGGGAACAAGACGAGTCCTCTGCACAATTCTGACTTGTGTTGCAGCCTGGAATTAAACCACGCCATGCTGATTTCGTCTGGCCAGAGGAGAACTGGCTCCCCTCACTGAGCCTGGTTTCTCCCAAGGTTTTTTTCTCCATTTCTGTCACCGATGGAGTTTTGGGTCCTTGCCACGGTCACCTTTGGCTTGCTTAGTTGGGGAAACTTAATTTCTGGCAATATTGTCAGTTTGATTGCAGATACTATTTAAACTGAACTGAGCTGGACAATGACATCACTGAATCAATGATGAACTTTAACTGAAAAATCTGTTCATTTTGCACATAAGTATATTATTTCCATAATAAGGCATGCTAAAGTATATTTCGTTTTTCACAAGGGGTTAGATTTAATATATAGTTATAATAATTAGCTCTACATAAAAACAAACTGCTACTACTACTACTACTACTACTACTACTACTACTACTAATAATAATAATAATATTAATAGGTATTCCATTTAGATAACCAAGTAAACATGGGTGGGTGGGCAGGTGTGTGTACTAGAGTATCATGAAGCATCCTCATTACCCAGTGTGGGAGCTGTCAAACAGAACTAGTCTCAGCTTGCATGACTATTTTAAAGTTATAGCTGCCTTTATTAGTCTCTGATTCTCTCTCGCTCTCTCTCTCTCTCTCTCTCTTTCTCTCTCTCTGCCATCCTCATCCAAGGATTTTTTTTTAAAGTTTATCTAAAAAATGATGTTTTTTTTTTCTTCATGTTTTTTCATGTTGTTCCAAATGTATATGCATTTCCATTAAAATATTTTGATGAACATTGGGGTCCAATCGATATTGGTTGCTATGTTTGAAATCTTCTTAAATCATACAATAAGTCTTTTTGAGGATCAGACCAAAGTTTATTGCTGTAGCTCTTAAAGAAAATATACTGCCTATGTAAAAGGTATATCATAAGATTGTGTCGCTTGTAATCCAATGTTGTTTTGTGTCAGTCATATCAACTCACAGTTTTGTAGTCCATTTCAGAGGGTTTTTCTATTCCTGTAAGTCTGACCGTTCCATAGAAAATGAACTTGAGCTCCATATGCTTATTCATATGGTCACATGAAGATTAATTATGGACATGGAGTTATGAAGACACAGATGCTGGGATAGGCTCCAGTTCCCTTTCAAGGGAACTTCGAACTGCGTCCTCTAGGGGTCATTATGGGGAACGCCTCGTCGTGACCCGTGTCTGAAGCATACATTGAAAAAACACCAACAACACGTTGGCCGGCGACAGCCCATGACGTCACTACCGGTGCGACTATAGTATAAATAGGCGCCGGGAGAACATGTCATTCATCTTCTTCATCTTCACTGACCGTTTTGTTTGAAGCGTGCATTTCCATGATAAGAGCGATCTATATTCCTATCGTTATGGCGAGCACTAGCAAAGCGTTTAGAGGGTGTGTGCATTCGCGTCGTCGTTATTTGACACCTGATGACACACACGATCTCTGTGTTGTTTGTTTGGGCAAAGAGCACGCACGCGATGTCCTTGAGGGGGCTAAAAAATACAGACATATTAAAAAAACAAAAACAAAAAAAGGACAAAACTCCTAACAAAACGTCTCAGGTTACTTGTGTAACCATGGTTCCCTGAGGGGAACGAGACACTGCGTCCTCTAGGTTTCTTGCCATGCTGCGGATGCAAGCTTCAGACGAAGAAGTGAATGATGTGTAGCTCCCGGCGCTTATTTATACTATAGTCGCACCGGTAGTGACGTCATGGGCTGTCGCCGGCCAACGTGTTGTTGGTGTTTTTTCAATGTATGCTTCAGACACGGGTCACGACGAGGCATTCCCCATAGCGACCCCTAGAGGACGCAGTGTCTCGTTCCCTACTCAGGGAACCATGGTTACATAAGTAACCTGAGACGTTTTCCCACATCCCTACACAATTGGTTGAAACTGACTCATCTGAAATGCACTTCATGGACAAGAACACTTAGAGCCACACAAATGGCATCCCTTTCTGTAAAGTGGACAAGAGACATGCATGCTGCATGTTGCTAAATTAATGACACAATATACAAAAGTGCACTTATCTCTCTCTCTCTATCTATCTATCTATCTATCTATATAAATTACATCACTACATTCAAATGAGAGGCAATTAAAAACCACTTAAAACACCTATGCAACCGCATAGCAATGTGCTAAAAACGTACTCTCAACACCCTAGTAATGGTGGTGAGTTTTGCACTGGAGAGCTGCACTCAAGTTTTCTTCAGATAATATATAAATGTAGTTTGTTTCACAGCTCTGCTAACAGAGGCTCGTATGGAGTGAAAGATCAGTGAGTGTGATGAGAATTGTATTGATCTGAATGTTGTGTTTCCTCTCATCAAAAGAGTGTATGTGGTGACAGACTACTCTATTGACTGACAACACTGAGGTCCTTGGCTGGTGTGTGTGTGCGTGTGTGTGTGTGTGTGTGTGTGACAAACAGAACACAAAAAGACTGTACTCTTTTATTATTATTACCATTCACAACAACTAAAATGCAACAACCTATGGACTGTTTCCATACAGAACAGTGTAATGAGGTTTCTTATCATCAATCTTATCATTTTCATAAAATTGCAGTGAGGTGTGGGAATCTAACAAATAACACACATGACTCTCATTAAGATTTCTCAGTTTTCTGTTCATCAACGCTGAGCAAAACCCTGTCTGACCCCTGTGGAGGGTTACAAGCCCCCAAAACACCACCCATTCCCAGGCCGGGAGTTCCTCTGTGACCCTGAGTAGCCTTTCATGCAAACCCTTAACGTGAGAACCCTCACAGCTGCTGTAATGAGAACTGCTGTTACTTTTCCAACACGCTGATTCCACCTCCATTAGCCTAAGCAGCGCTCAGATGGCTAATACTGAAGATACCGTCAAACAAGCTCAAGCATGTTAGCTAAATCCAAGGGTTCAACCACTCCTAAAGATGCAGCGTTCAGGTGAGTCCAGGCCTGGGCCTGTATGATAATCAGAGGTAATGTTAGAGGCTGTTCCTCTTTGTCTATGTCTGTGTGTCCATTCTAATGGAGGCTGACAGTTAGCTTTGCTCTTTTATGAT
The DNA here is from genome assembly GCF_001515625.1 of Sinocyclocheilus rhinocerous. Lineage (NCBI taxonomy): Eukaryota > Metazoa > Chordata > Actinopteri > Cypriniformes > Cyprinidae > Sinocyclocheilus > Sinocyclocheilus rhinocerous. The sequence goes on along the minus strand of NW_015661867.1, from coordinate 207,487 downwards.
CTTTGCGTCACTTGGAATCAGTCATTGTGAAATCAGGCGGTAAGAGGAGGGGAGGGCAGGGCATATGTGAACACCCTCCCTCCCTCTCTGCATTCACACAGACACACACACACACACCGGCCAGGGTGTGGGTGAAAGCCAGGCCATTCTAGAGATGTGGGTCATTCTGCCCTGGCCTGTAAAGCTGTATTGATTTTTCTCCAGTCAGAAAAAACTAATAAGCAGCCACTGTCAGTCCAGTGCTTCGAATCATCCTGAAAAAGACAGACAATGGATGTATTTGATAGAGTGGAGCCTGATGATTTGAGAGACAGACAGAAAAGTCAGACAGACAAGAATTCTTCTTACCCCCACCCCCTGCTTTAAGAGTTTCACCCATATGTTTGTCTGTCAATGCAGATAATGTAGTCAATTGGAAGGAACTGATTAGATTCTGTGTGTTTGTGTACTTAGCTATACCATTTTGTTTGTAGACAAAATGTGCCCCCAAAAGGTAAATCTGTCCCCCAACATATAAATACAAAATAATATAATAATATAATTTAATATTATTTAGGGACAAAACTGGACTAAATCTGAAATAGTTTTTGGGATTGGCCCTCAAAGTAAAAAATTATTCATAAATGAAAATAGTAGTCTGGCGCAGCAAGAACCGGACGGACACGTACTGCTGGTTAGAGAGTCTGACTTGCAATCCAAAGGTTGTGGGTTCAAGTCTCAGTACCACAGGAATTGTAGGTGGGGGGAGTGAATGAACAGTGCTCTCTTCCACCTTCAATACCCAGGACTGAGGTTCCCTTGAGCAAGGCACCTAATCTCCCTGGGTGCTGCAGCAAATGGCTGCCCACTGCTCAGGGTGTGTGTGTGTTTGTTCACTACTCACTTCTGTGTGCACTGGGATCGGTTAAATGCAGAGTACAAATTCCGAGTATGGGACACCATGTGTGGCCTGGTGTCACGTCACTTTCACTTTTGAATGCATACAATCTTATTTGTTCATTTTCATGCAATCTGCTTACGCCCCACTGACAGTTAGGTTTTGTGGTGGGATTGGACCTTCATGCTTGTTTTTTCTTTTTCTTTTTTTTTCAAAAAGGTCTGTTTCTGTATGAATCACATTGTACAAATTCATGCAAAATCGCCACTTTGTAAAATGGTATTGTTTTCTCATGAGATTGGGTTGGAGAGTCAAGTGTGTTTGGAATAATATGAGGATGGGTAAATGATGACAGAACTTTCATTGATGGATAAAATATCACTTGTAAAAGCTTACAAACATATGCTGTAAACTTTAAGAATTGTTTTGAGAAAACTCAGACATGTAAACTGAATTTGGAATGACGGGCCAAAACCATGAAAATGAAATGAACAGCACATGTCAAGAGTTCAGGGCCCTCCCAACATCATTGTGCCATGGCCTGACCTTTCCACCCCATGCTGATCTCCAGTAATTCTGAACGGCCAACGCTGAATAAATAAAAATAATTTCTGCTAAGTGAAATCTCTGCACTTCCACTACAACTGTCTATGTGGACTGGAAGGGAAGGTTAAGTTAAGAGATGCTATAGCAAAAATGCACCATAATCACTTCCACACCAGTGCCCGTTTAGCTCTCTCATTAGCTCGCTATTCGTTATCAAGTATGCTGTAGGCCTTTTCTCAATTATACTCATTTAAATTCTGCCTGGTAATTACATTAAACTCTGCTACCTGTAAGGTGGGCAACTGTAAATACATTTTTAAGTTTTTTGTCTTTTTCTCTAGGGAGGTCATGCTGATGGTGGGACATTATTCAATACAGCAACGTGACAGTACAAGAAAATCACCTCATGGATAGATACATGCATTAAAACAGACTTCTTTCATATTAAAACGTACATGAACCTTTATGCAGATATGGCGGTATTTACATTTGCCCACTCTGTGCATTTTGGGTTTGGGTCTATCATCCAAGACAGCTCATATGTGGATCCCAAACTTCTGAAGTACCATTTTTACAGTATGCACCACAAACAACTTCCTGAGTAAAAATGGCAAACAATTGGATTTGGTGAGTAAACTGGTTGGCTGGTGACTCCAACACTACCTGACCTATTTATAAAGCTTTGAATGATCTAAATCCTCAGTAACTGAATTCTGCAGGAAGGTAAATGTCCAGGAACTGGAATAAGTACCCCTCATCTAAATTACTGTCAGTTGTAATAATCAACAGCATTTGGTACACAGACGCTGCTGAAAACGACAGAGATAAAGTAGAAAAGAAAACTGGAATGTTCCTTTAAAATGCAATCCATTGAAATGCCACAAGTCTGTTGCATCAATCTGTCATAATGCTACTTTATTTAGCCATTTATCAAAAAGCTTTCTAACACTCATTTGACCCTTGTCCGCTGAATGATTCTGAGAGTCTTTCTTTCTGCACATGGCATTTACAGCTTGCGTGTTTTGTATGTCAAGTGCATTTGGTGTATTTTGAGTGGTTCTCATTTCCGCCGCGGCTTTAACTGCTTGTTCAAGCGTCTTGCTGATTAGTGGTCAAATAAATCAGGCTCGGGAGGGTGATACACACACATCGACAAGCTGTAGTGCTTGTTTGTGACACTGGAAACACTCAACAGCTACTAATGACTAATTTGCTAATTACCAAATTCCCATTTTCAGATGGCCTCCTTATGCTTTACACTTCATACTGATTAACTTCCACTGATTAACTTATATTCACCAGAATGCTTCCTTGATGAAGAGCTTGTTCTTTTAGAAACACTGACACTATTTTCATGCTTGGATACAATATAACATTGTTTAAAAAAAACATACAATACAATACAAATGCCCTTTGTGTTTCTGCTAACACTAACACAAGTTTTCCTGTCACACATACCCACACACACAAAACACAGACATCAAGCGTGTTTGTGGTGATGTACTGCTCTCAGGCATTCAGTGTCAAATGAGAGACTTTAATAAAGTGAACTGCCATTACTTTTAATGCACTGTGCATTCTAGGAGCAACTGTGCCGTTCAAAGTACTGCAGGAAAAAATCATGACAGATGCCAAACATTTAATATGTGAACAAGGCTGAACATTTACGCATGCTGACAGAGAGAGAGCAGTATATTCTGATAAGGGCGTATGATCACATTTCTGCATAGTACGCATGAATCTGCTCATCATTGTGGACTGTTTGGCCTGAAACATACTCTATACTCAATAATTATGCAATTATGCTTATCAATTGCTTTATTGCCCCCTTGAGTACAGAGGTTTGTTACATGTGTGGCTGTTAGCTACCAGGTTGATTTTTTGTTGCAACAAACAGAGACTTTTGTTGCTGCTGCTGTTGTTGTTAAAAAAACGTGACATTAAAACTGTTTTGGAAATGTTTAACCATGTCTGCATCATTTACTTTTCAAATGCTTTTTATTTAACTATTTTGTTGATTTACAGTATCACCCATCTGAGGGTTGTCCCCCCTAAAAATATGATTAAAAACCACGCTGTATATTGTAAATAACAATGTTTTATACTTTAAATAACTTGTAAGTAGTAAAACAACACAAACGCAAAAGGGGCAAAAATGCGTTTTAAATTTAGAAACATTTTTGTGGAATGTGAAAACGTGAACCGAAAAACGTGTATTTTACCCCCCTGGAACGCGATTTTTACCGGGGAACACCCCTCGAAACGTGATTGGCCTAGTTCTGGGCTAGTTTTGAGTAGCAATTGGGCGGCTTTTATTTATTTATTTATTTATTTATTTTGCGAAAACCTGGCAACCCTCCATCACCTACACACACAAGTCCGGTGAGTGAGAAAAAGTCAATAGTTGTGGAACTCCAGTAAGTAAGGCTGTCAAGGCTATTTTATTCACTTAAACATCGGATGAAATGATTATTTTCTCTTTAATACAGATGATACCAATACCTTTTTCGATGAGTCCGCTATAACAACGTTACCTGCCTGACGGATAGTAATGTCTACAATGGACACGAGCGCTGTCACAGCGCCACCACAACAGCTTGACGTTGTCTAATTTGGCACGGTCTCCCTGCTGCACTAATAGTAGTAAGGCTTTCCACTGTGTATACTTATCCTTACAAGTACAATTTTTAGCTGTATTATTTGTGTCCCCTTCAAAAATTGCTCTTGAGAAATTTTATGTTTATTGTCCCCCCCTACTGTTAGACAAAATGTACGCCCCTGCCTGTACCTGTGAAAGGAAAAATCTGTTAATACCAACTGTTTACCACTGTTTGTTGAATTCAGTAATTCACCTGCTTGCATTGCTTGTGTAACCTATTCACCTGCCAATAAACACCTGTTGTCAGCGGTGGACAGTAACGAAGTAGTTTTACTTTGTTACTGTACTTAAGTAAATTTTTCAAGTATCTGTATTTTACTGGAGTAGTTTTATTTTGAGTAACTTTTACTTTTACTTCACTACATTCCAAAGCATAAGATCGTACTTTTTACTTCATTACATTTCATTAAACTTATCGTTACTCCTTATAATATATCACGTGCTCCGAGACGCAGAAGCGGTGTCTGATTCATGAACGAACTGATTCTTTTCAATGAACCCATTTAATCGGTTCGCAAATCACACCAAACGATTCATTCACAAATTGAAATGATCCGCTTGCAGCTGTTCTGGAGTCGACAACTCACTGATTCAAATTATCATATTTTGAGCAGTAGGATTATAAAAAAAATATATGCTAATATAAAATTAAATGATAAAAGTAGCCTATATAAAACTGCAAAATAAACATTCATCTATCGGTACTTTTTACTTAAGTACATAAAAAATCAAGTACTTTTGTACTTTCACTCAAGTAAAATTGAAAACTTAGTACTTTTACTTTTACTGGAGTAATATTTTATTATTAAGTACTTGATTTGTGTACTTCGTCCACCACTGACTGTTGTGGAAGTTACCTGTCTGTGACCTTCTGTTGTAACACCATCACTCCGCCCCAATTTTTTTTATTCAACAATTTGTGTACTTGTTTACCAAGGAGACAACATTAGTGAAGAGCATGCTTGAGATGACACAACAAAAATTCCAGATACTCTTGAACAAAACATGTGCCTTCAAGTGTAACTGCCATTTAATTCCAAAAGTCTTATTCCAAAATATCCACCAGTTATTTTCATTTCCATATGTTACAAAACTGAATACTTGATTTGAGATGTGGTGTAACTTGAGAGTATGAACAGTTTGTTTTTTGGTAATTTATTTCTGGTCAATGGTGCTAATTAGCTTAAACAACACCAAAGTTGTAGGTCTCCAATTGTGTACTTTTGTAATGCATGTTTCTGTCCTTCTTCCTCACTTAAACAAATTATGGGCAATAACTCATCCCAGCTTAGTCTACTAACAGATCAGATACTGTGCATGCACAATTCTAACACCATTCTATGAATGGGAGAAAAGAGATACTCCTGACCTCTTTTCTGTTTTACACATACACACACAACATGGCCCCCGTAGGATAATATGACCTTGCTTTGCTCAGCATTGAATGATTAACCAGTTCGGTCTGATGATTACAAGTTCAAAAGAAGTTAATGCACATGAGCTGAATGTGCTACTGGCTAACGGCACATCAACAGCTCACTCTCTCAGTGTGTACAGGTGCAGCGCTCAGATGATCAAGGGCTCTTTTAGACATGCTGGTTTCCCATTTACCCAAGACACACAATTATGCACACCACATCATCTCATTTGGAAGAAACTGTTACCCTCTGTACAAGTTTTCTGTCCATGGTTAATATTTTCCTCATGTCAGACTATTATCTATCAGGGAATCAGGTGTCCATTAGGTCAGTGGTTCCCAACCGTGGTCGTGGAGAACCCCCGACACTGCACATTTTGGATGACTTCCTAATCAAACACATTTGATTCATCTCATCAGCTCCAAGAACTCAAATCGGTGTGTCAGATACAGGAGAGATCCAAAATGCTCAGTACTGGGGCTATTCCAGTTCCAGGTTTGGGATCCTCTGCATTAGGTTGGCCTGTGTGGAAAGAGGAGCTTTAGCATTAGCTCTCCATTCAGGAAATGCAGGAGCAACGCTTGGCTGACTTAATTTTTTTATGTGCTTTATTTTACAAACTCGCTACAGCAATTATTTCAAGAGTTTCTCAGAACACTTAGCATAAAGCCATAAACATAATGAGGCCAATAATTCGGTGTTGACAATTCTGAGTACTGTAGAAGGTTTCACAAGCGGCTAATTGCTAAACAAATAGTAGCATGTAAGTGCATCACTCCATCTGAAGAAATATGATTAGCAGAATTTGGCTTCTAAGAAAGTAAAAAGTGAGTTTACCATTGCCACATCCCATACACAAACACACAGCCGCTTTATCGCCAGAGCTTTTCATGTGGACTCGAGTGTGATGTCAGGCTAGTTTGTTGGTTGGTGTGAAAGTAGTTGTCTAACTTGTGTGTACACCACCAAACCTCACCAAAGTCTGCTTGGAAAGTGCTCTGGGGTATAGTTCATCATTAGTATGAATGCAACTCATCCTCACTGGTGGAAGTACAATTCTATATGCTAAATTATGCTACACTGTTTTTTTTTTTGTTTGTTTTTTTTATCTTTGCATGCTCTAAGTCATATTTAGTGTAATATCGTGCATTTCCCTTTGTTGCTTGTCTCTAAATTGTCTTTGGAGAGAAGGTCACATTCTTCACATCCTTTAACAACCATTCAGAACACCCTAGCAACCAGCCAGAAAACACTAGCGACCACCTAGCAAGGCCATACCAACTACCAAGAACACCCTAGCACCTACCTAGCAACTGCCCTGAACACCTGGAAATCTCAGGTGTGCAAGGCCTGCGTTCTTTCAAACTTTAAAACTAATTATTTAAATAGTATTATGCATACTGTATGTAACTTTTAAATGCTGTAGGTAATTTAACTAAAACTGAAAATGCTATCATAATTTTACTCACTCTCAGAAGAACGTTGCTTCAGAAGATTATACCAGTGCTAGTTATGGAGTGTGGATTCAATTCACACTTTTGGCCATTAGCCTATATCGTTTTTGGAGCTTGAAAGTTTTGGACCTCATTGACTGGACAAAAAAAGCCCAAAATTTTAAAATATCTTAAATGTTTTGCAGAAGAATGCAAGTCATAACAACGTGTTCAGGTTTGGAACAACATGGGAGCGTAATGATGATAGAATTCGTTTTTTGTCCAGTTATGAAAGAGAGATTCATTGTCCGTCACCGAATACTGTACACAGCCAACCCCTGTCAGGAAGTAACGCCAACAGCACCTCAAGATGTTCTCTAAATGCTCCCTGTGCTCCTGATGTTCTAAAGATCAAGTCCTAATGATGACCTCAGGCCAGTTTCTCCAATTATTTGTGATGCCCCTTTGACAATCATGTCAGTCTCATGCACAATACAACCACTAAACTAAAGATGCTTTTCCATGCCAGGCTTGTTCACACAATCTTTCCTCTTTTCTTTATCACAGTGAGCAGGCACGCCAGATTCAAAGAAAGCAGAAAATTCTCTAATAGTCTTATTCCTCACTATACCATGCATATTAAATATGTCACGGCAGACACAGCCACTAAGCAATCCAGTTTGTAAAACACTCTGTAAATATCACACACACATCACAGCTGTAGTTTTCACTCAGATATCAGTAACTGTGCTCTAAAACCCACTCACTCTCTACTGTCTAAATAAGTAGCTACCATCGAAGGACCTTATAAGTGTCCTAAGTGAAATGAAGGTTCAGATGTGATTCTTTTGGAACACTCTATAGGCAGCAATTCTGTATACCTCATAAATAGCACTTCTCATGTGAAACACATTAAAAGACTTGACTTACAAAATGGCCATTTAACACCTGTTACTAAGCTGTTAATGATGTACTTTTAAGTATTAACAGTACAGATACACACTCTCTTAACATGCAGGTATTGTACATTAATTATACAGTAGTTTTTATTTTTTATTTTTAATTGATGAATTTGTTTTAACTGTTATCATGTTATCATTGCTAGTTTTAGTTTATATATACATATATCAAAAACTAAAATTAAAGTGAATTTGTGGACATTTTTTATTTTACTTTTTTATTTTCGCTTGTGTCATCAAAAGTACATTGGTTTAGTTTAACTTTTGTTAGCTTACATTTTTATTTCAATTGTTTTCATTTAGTTTTCGAGTTAAAAATACAGTAATAACACTGTCCAGCATATAATATTTCATGTTTTAAAATATTTAATATTTCTAAAATATGAATGATGTTTCTCACTATGTGATAAGAAATGCATTATATGCCATCAGATGACTCCTCAAATGATATCTGAGGCCTGCAAACCCGTTGTTTTGTGTCAGGACCGATACATTTATGCCCTATGATGCCCTGCTTATATCAGAAGTTGAACTGAACTGAATAGTTGAAATGCATACAAATACGAGATTTGATATATTTCAACATAGTGTAGTGCTGCAGCTTTCACGTATGAGTAATCTAGACATGAATAATAAATTAGCCTTCAGGTTTATGCATTTTTTTCCCCTGATATGAGCTGTGTTATTTATAGCTTCATCTTTTTTACAAGCTTAAATATATGACAAAATATTGTGACATTTTAATGGTGGAAGGGGCTGGTGCAGGCCAAACATTTACTTAATCAATCACTGAAATTCAGCATCAGGCAATACCTCCTACAGCGCCCCTGCACGTGCACCCACACCAGACTCATCCTGCCAGACTCTGAAACAAGGTTTGATTATCTTTGCATTCATTTGCACCGATTTTTATCATTGTTTTCTTTGAGTGACCTTGAATGCGTGGGCCAAATGCACCTAAGTAAAAAAAAAAAAAAAAAAAAATTTATTAAACACATTTTAAATTTAAAAAAAAGAAAAAAAAAATCTATTAAACACAGTTTATAGTTGAAACAAAGAAGGAAAAAAAAAATTGCTAATTGAACAGTTGCAGTCTGATGAAATGCCACTCCATATGCCAAAGTAAAAAAAAAAAAATTCTGTGCATCTAACAGAGGAAGGAAGCGCAAAAAGCTCTCATTTAATCAACTAACATTGATATTACTTCTGGCAATTAGAGGCATGCTGATAATGATATGAGTTTTCAGCTGTAAATAATTATGCTGCCTCCGGGCCATGCTTTCCTTCCTCACTGTATCTATAAACAATAATCAAACCACCAGGCGAAAGTTGAGGGGCTTTCGTTTATTGCCGTGCTGCAGTTTGGGGAAAAACATTGGTGCGGCCCCCTGGTGTTGCCCTTGGCGGCTCTGACCTTCAGGAGCCTGGTGCTGGCAACATGGGGAGCTAATCCATCGGCCTATCGATCCCTACCCTTTCACTTCAAAGAGCCTGTGTACGCGCACGCTTATTTAGCCCGAGTGCAGGGTGGGACACAGAACGCTCCTGTGGCCTAATACTGTGTGAGACAAGCAGACAGACTGAAGACTGCACTTTCACTGGTGCAATCTGAGATTTAATATGGAGGAAGATGCACACGGACTTCACACAGCTTTGTTTTTATTGTTTAGCAGATACAGTCTTGAACCTACTGCAGTCACTGTCAGCATTTGGGTTTGGCTAATTGTGGCACATGCATTAGAGGTTAGCACCTGTTTCACAGTTTTTCATTTGTTACATCAGTCAGTTAAGAACTGACAAAATCAACAAAAACAAATTAAACTGTATAAAAAAAAATACAGACATGTATACAGGAAATATTCCTTTGTGTAGACCGCTTTCTGAAAATCTATTTAATATAAACACACACACACACACACAAACAAACAAACAAACTATATATATATATATATATATATATATATATTAACATGTGACAACCTGCCCCAACCTGACACCCAGTTAAACTCTTAGTTAAAAAAATTGAAAATAATCCCTTCATGATATATAATACACACACAAACACACACTTAATTAAACCAAAAGCTATTTTCACCAACATACAAAAAAAGCAAAATCATTGTGTAGATATCATTAAATTGGATCATAAATGTTAAATAATAAAGTGAAATACACCCACTATCAGCTCAGATAGATTAGACTCTGTCTCACAGGAAAAAACACAAACTTAGAACGTGTGGCAATTAATAAAGCTGTAAATATGTACCACCTCAGGAAATTCATATCAATGAAAAACTGCAGCATTTGTTTTCTAACAGCAGTAAATGAGGTGTTTTGAGCACTAAGAGCAGTGGACAGTGAACTTTGCTTACAAACTTCATCCGGTGTGAGTACAGACTAAGATGAAGAACATAATTAAGGAAACACACAGAAGGCTACTCGAGGTCTACGATTAATTAGCCTCCTGTCGATATTCTCATCAATACCCGATTAACAAATGACACATTGCCCTATGAATGCTATTGATCTGCCTGCATTTCACAGCATTAATAAGCTGAAGCCTCCTAACAAACTGAAAAGCTGATAAAACAGAGGAAAGCAATTTCTCTCCACCATCTTGTTGATCCGCTTTGACAGAAAGGTCTGTCTAATGTCAGAAAGAAACCTGCTTACTTTACAATTACACCATTCACACAAAACAACCAAACTAAAGCTCAGTAACTCAAGTTTAATTGTCAGTGATGTGCCTTTTTTGTGGCTGGATCTACTAATTTAATTTTATTTATATTTAAATTGCTATTCATGTTCTTTGCAGACAATGACTTGAATACATTGTGTATGGTAAGCATATTTTTATTTAAAATAAAATAAATTTTGACAATTTTGGGCAGCATAAAGTGAAATATCTAGATATGATGTTACCAACCGGAGACATCCGAAGTTAATTTGTTTTAATATTTAAAATTATCTTTATGCTACCCAAAATTCAACATGTTTTAATATATATATATATATATAT
>NW_015661867.1:192813-196277 GCF_001515625.1 Sinocyclocheilus rhinocerous | reverse complement strand
TAATTAACTATTAATATTAGGTGTACACTCCAATATATTCAAGGTATGGGAAATATTTTTTACCTGATCACTATTTTGTCAGTAAATCAAAACTTTTCTTGAAAATGGTTGGAAAAGTTTTCAAAAAGTAACATGAATATAAATATTACATTATTATTACAACCACACAAATGTGTTTTAGATTATTTTCTTTTAATTATCTTCAAATTCTCAGACACTCAAAGTCAATATTTCATTACTCATGAACATTTGCCAATATCTTGTTTAATGGAGAATAAGCATGAGTGAACAGAATAAACACAGAGCAGATAAAGCAACTTACGCAAGTTTCAAGCCTCTACATTTTTTTCTGGATCGGTATGTTCTCCTCTCATTACAGACCAATTAAATAAACAGTAGACTCTTCAGCCAGGTTTAACTCCAGACATGAACTATATGGTCTCCATTTTGACAAACGATTGCAAAGTGAGGTAAAAAGGGACTCAGGGAATGTTTAGTCCCCTTACGCTAATGATAGTAATGAACACTTAGATGATGGATGATCAGGCCTGTCCTCCAGTCGGAGCTTTACGCAGGTTAATTAGGTAAGATAACATCATCAACCTCTTTCATGCCTACACATGGAATTAATTGGATAAGATGAAGCTGGATTGAGGTCTATATATAATCATGTGAACAATCAAGGGGAGTAATGGAGGAGAGACGCCGGCCACGTCACAAGATGTCTTATTTAGATTCTCTAACCACCCACCTAATAAGCGCATGGACACTAATGGCATACTTCACAATAATGAATCGTAAAGTGGAACAATAGCAGTGTGGCAGTGGCAGCATCTTTAAAAAAAGACATCATGGGCAGTTTGATGTGCTTATCATAATATTAAGTAATTAGTCAAAGCATGAAGATGTGATGAAGTGTGGTTTAATAAAACCATGTCAATGAAAATGTATTTGAGGAAAACATCAATCAATCCATGATTTGAGTTAAGATACGAAGGCACTTCAATTATTGATTTGTATATTGATATTATTAACACTGTAATGACTTATGCCATATATGGATGATACTTCAATTATTGGAACTCGGCCCCCCAGGACTATATAATGAAATAATAGATTATGACACATTATAGCAAAATCCACCTGACCAAGCATAATCAGATATTTATTTCAGGATATGCAAACACATTTTAAAATAGATGAAATATAGTTTCATTTTTCATGATTTCAAGTAGTCAAAAGTGCCCTAACTGAGGAGTCATCCTATTAGATTTACACACATAATTTCTCAGCTCCAGAAACATCCAGAACTTCGAGAAGTAAAAAAAAAATAAATAAATAAATAAATCCACATTTCCTAAGTATCTTGTTACTGGTCTTGTTATCATGTGTATATAATGGGTGTGTTCTTAGGCCAAACATTTACCATGCTGTGGTGTGTCATGTACAGGGGAGCAGTTTGCTGTGTTGTGTAGAACCTATCATCCATCACAACAGATGCTTGACTCCTCTCATCGGCTTTGTGTGAAGTACGTTTGTAAATTATGTATGAGGAACTTTTGTGTAAATTGTCATACTACATAATGTATGTTTACAAATCTGCATGAAAGCTCACCTTAGATGGGAACTCATTACAATAATTGATGCAGAGAGGTAACAAAGGGCTCTTTTGCACATAGTCACTTTCTGATCTCTATCAATAATGAAAGATCATTTAGAATAGACTGGATAGGCCATCTGCTACACACACCTCTCAACTCTTCAGCCGAACTGACAAACACAACATTTTCCCTCAAAGATCCTTGTGTATAGACACATCATAAATGTATGTCATGAGGGAAAATTTACACACACACACACAGGTTTGTTTTTGTGAAAAGTGGGGACATCCCATAGGCGTAATGGTTTTTATACTGTACAAACTGTATGTGCTATTGCCCTACACCTGAACCTACCCCTCACAGGAAACTTTGTGCTATTTCAGATTTTCAATACACTCTATTCTGTGTGATTTATATGCGTTTTGACTAGTGGGGACATGGGGTAATGTCCTGAAAAGTCACCTTCTCCTTGTAATACCTATGTCATACCCTTGTCATTATACAAATGTATGTCCTCATTTGTCACAAAAACGCGCGCACACACAAACACACACACACACACACACACACACACACTACTGAATTGCTACAAATTGATAAGCCCTACTATGGTGAAGGTCGGGCTCATGAATAATAATGAGTTTATGTGACTGGACACTCCAACAAAGTTACAAAGCAACATCAGTGTCAATTAATATGCATGAGGTAAACCTTCACTGTTGTGTGAGTGAACCGTAGTTCAGCGAACACCAGGATAGTCACCGTCACCATAGTGATGGACGCCTCGCACTACAACTCATCAGTTGATGCAGGTCACACTGACATGCATCAGTAATGCATGTCAGTGTGACCTGAAATGTTTTTAATCAACTTAGTATTACTTTTGAACAACTGCAAGCAAAAAAAAAAAAAAAAAACTTTTCTAAGTTTAAACGGAATACAAACTGAATGAATGTGCTGAGGTACGTGATGTAAGAAGTGTGTGTGTGTGTGTGTGTTTATGTGTGTTATTGACAACCCAATGTCATAATGTCTCAACATATATGTCATGTATTCAGATGCTAGAAATATGCTACTTTGATCTCTATTGTTCTCTGTTTTATTGATTTTGAAATTCTGTTGATTACCCATATAACAGTGCAGAACATCTAACTGTATAGCACTGTGGCCAGTACACATTCTCCATGCAACTAATAAAATATTACAGTGTTTTTGGACATCTACTATGGTAGTACACTGTAAACTAAACTAGTCTGTTGACTTACAAAATGTGCAAACTCATTTTACTCTTAATTCACTTAAGTCACAATAAATGAGTCTCATGTACCCAAAAACTTTTGAGTATTCTTTCCTTAGTCTCCTTGTTTTGAATACTCCTTACTTATTCTCAGCCACAAATACTATACTGACTGCCAGAGTCCACTGCGGCATGGATAAATTACACAGTTTTGTTTTATTCTCTGGTTTATTTGCCACTATTGTTGTCAGTAGCAATCTGTTTTGTAATTTTTAAAGTCTTGTCTTATTATGGAAAATATTGTGCATACTGAATGTTGATGACTGTGCATGTCTAGATATAAACTACTATAATACATTTAATGCATGAAATACATCAACTTCGCGCTGTGGATCGCCGGATCGGCTTTCACCGTGGACGAAGCAGAGTCCAGCCTGGTGTTGTCACATGTGGTTGCCGCAAGCCCGCCGCCCGCTCCTTTGTCGAATCCGCTGGCGGCGCCGTTCTCAAGCCCGCCGGCCGCCGCTCACTCTAGCCCGCTATGTGTTTCGTTGTGAAAGCAAAACTACTTTGTTTGGTCTTCCAAAAGAGGACACGACTAGAAATCAGTGGTTAAGTTGTATTTA
>NW_015661867.1:191202-192803 GCF_001515625.1 Sinocyclocheilus rhinocerous | reverse complement strand
GTTTTGAGCAGTGTAGAGTAGCGCTTGTTGTTTGTCATTTCTCAGATCACAAATGCAGACATGGTTTTATGTTTATGCGGCGCGATGCAACGCAACGCGTAAAAAGACAGTATAAGTCATTATAATCCTTAATTATGTAGCCACTGGATGCAACAAATGCCTCGTTTGTAATGGGTTTTAAAGTTTTTGTCTCGTCGCTCCGGCCGGACAGGGCATCACAGTATGGTAAGGGGCGCAACATTTCCGTCACACGCTTGAGGTATTCGGTCAATCACAATGCACTGGATAGCTGGCCAATCAGAGCACACCTCGCTTTTCAGACCGATGAGCTTTGTAAAAATCGACGCGTTTCAGAAAGGCAGGGCATATAGAAGAAACAATAATGTACAGTATGTGGAAAATAGTGTGCTTTTTGAACCTTAAACTGCATAAACACATTTCATTACACCAAATACACAAAATAATGTTCTTTTTAGCAACATCATATGACCCCTTTAAAAGTTACATTAAATGTGAATTGGTTAATAATCTAGTTTTGAACCAAATTATTATTGTTTTTTTTAAATCATCACACTACTTCATACTCTTCTTTTGATAGCCCAAATAATTATGATTGCTTGACACACCAGCAGAAACAGTAATATTGTCAGGGAGTCTCTGCCACCAGTCACCAGCTCTGGACTCCATACCCCAGAATCCTCCCCGGCTCACACCTGTTCAAAGTCAAGATCACCATCTCCTGGATTACTGATCACCCGCACCTGCAGCCATCAATCAGCAATCCTACATATACACGCTCCACTCAGTCTCTCATCGTCCGGTCTACCATTCACTACCTTGAACCTAGCTTGAATCCCGCTGTTACGCACCTGTGTGTTTCCTTGCCACAGACGTTCCAGTTTCTCCACCGCTCCAAGTGATTCCTGCAACATAGCCAAGATCTGTCACTTCAAGCTAAGCCCACTGAACCCAGTTACTTGTGCTACTCTCACCTCTTGTCACCTCCTGGTTCACTCCATAGTCTCAGTCAATAAAACCCTTGTTTGACCAGTTACCTCTGTGTCTCCTAGCGTGTGCTCGTGACAGAAGACCGGACCCGAAAAACAGAATGACTACGGGTGAAGACAGGCTTTGGTGTCTGAGGCAAGGTGGTCGGGAGTTGGAGAGGTATGTAGAGGAGTTCCTAGAGCTCTCTAACCAGGTGAGCTGGTTCGACGCTGCTCTCTGTGTTTGTTTTCGGCTTGGGCTGGATGATAGAGCTGTAGTCAAGTCCAGCTTTGTCGAGTCCAAGACAAGTCCAAGACCACGACTAGTCGAGACCGAGTCAAGACCGAGTCCAAAGAGGTTCGAGTCCAAGTCAAGTCCAAGTCCAAAAGTTTCGAGTCCAAGTCAAGACCGAGTCCAAATGAGAGAAAAAAAAGGATCCTCTTCAAGACCACATACTTAACTATTGATAATGTATGTGATGCGAGAGACAGCATATCTCCTATTCTAAGAAAATCATTTTACATTATTATTTGTAATGATCAAAAAGCATGTGCAAAGTAACAACTCTGTAGGACAGGGGTCTCCAAACTAGATCCTGGAGGGCCAATGCCCTG
>NW_015661867.1:188924-189635 GCF_001515625.1 Sinocyclocheilus rhinocerous | reverse complement strand
CCAGGACTAGTCGAGACCGAGTCCAAAGAGGTTCGAGTCCAAGTCAAGTCCAAGTCCAAAAGTTTCGAGTCCAAGTCAAGACATGAGAGAAAAGAGAGAAAAAAAAGGATCCTCTTCAAGACCACATACTTAACTATTGATAATGTATGTGAT
This sequence comes from Sinocyclocheilus rhinocerous, assembly GCF_001515625.1. Classification (NCBI taxonomy): domain Eukaryota; kingdom Metazoa; phylum Chordata; class Actinopteri; order Cypriniformes; family Cyprinidae; genus Sinocyclocheilus; species Sinocyclocheilus rhinocerous. The sequence goes on along the minus strand of NW_015661867.1, from coordinate 189,482 downwards.
GGCATATCTCGCATATCTCCTAATCTAAGAAAATCATTTTACATTATTATTTGTAATGATCAAAAAGCATGTGCAAAGTAACAACTCTGTAGGACAGGGGTCTCCAAACTAGATCCTGGAGGGCCAATGCCCTGCAGAGTTTAGCTCCAACTGGCCTTAACACACCTATCTGGAAGTTTCTAGTGTGTCTAGTAAGAGCTTGATTAGCTGGCTCAAGTGCATTTAATTAGGGTTGGAGCTAAACTCTGCAGGACACCGGCCCTCTAGGACCGAGTTTGGAGCTGTAGGATCAAATTATTTTTATTTACTTTATTTACATTTGATTTACTTTAGGTATAGCAATTTCACACAAGCTGAAGTGCAACTTCAGATTTTCAGTCTTTTTATTATAGTGTAGCAATATTGTTATACAATATTATATATAATATATATTATACTACTTTATAATAATAATTGTGTATAACAATATTATAGTGTAACAATAACATTCTGGGCTGCCAATGGAAAATGTAACAAATAACAAGCAACACAGGTGTCAATAAAAAATTTACAAAACAT
>NW_015661867.1:167582-179632 GCF_001515625.1 Sinocyclocheilus rhinocerous | reverse complement strand
GTAGAGCTGTAGTCAAGTCCAGCTTTGTCGAGTCCAAGACAAGTCCAAGACCAGGACTAGTCGAGACCGAGTCAAGACCGAGTCCAAAGAGGTTCGAGTCCAAGTCAAGTCCAAGTCCAAAAGTTTCGAGTCCAAGTCAAGACCGAGTCCAAATGAGAGAAAAAAAAGGATCCTCTTCAAGACCACATACTTAACTATTGATAATGTATGTGATGCGAGAGACAGCATATCTCCTATTCTAAGAAAATCATTTTACATTATTATTTGTAATGATCAAAAAGCATGTGCAAAGTAACAACTCTGTAGGACAGGGGTCTCCAAACTAGATCCTGGAGGGCCAATGCCCTGCAGAGTTTAGCTCCAACTGGCCTTAACACACCTATCTGGAAGTTTCTAGTGTGTCTAGTAAGAGCTTGATTAGCTGGTTCAAGTGTGTTTAATTAGGGTTGGAGCTAAACTCTGCAGGACACCGGCCCTCTAGGACCGAGTTTGGAGCTGTAGGATCAAATTATTTTTATTTACTTTATTTACATTTTATTTACTTTAGGTATAGCAATTTCACACAAGCTGAAGTGCAACTTCACATTTTCAGTCTTTTTATTATAGTGTAACAATATTGTTATACAATATTATATACAATATATTATATATATTATACTACTTTATAATAATAATTGTGTATAACAATATTATAGTCTAACAATAACATTCTGGGCTGCCAATGGAAAATGTAACAAATAACAAGCAACACAGGTGTCACTAAAAAATTTACAAAACATTTTAACTCCAAAATGACTGCAATGAACATGTTCCCATTCTTGAACTTATTACTTGTAATAAGCCAAAGGAGCATTTTCAACAAAAAAACAAACAAAATAAATAAACATGAACATCTTCAGCTATGTGTGTGTGTGTGTGTGTTTGCCTTAGGCCATATAATATATAATATATTCAGGAGTACCAGTCAAATCAAAATCACCCGGGGGATTACCAACACAGTTTTAGTGCAGAATTGGATGCAAGTATGGGATAGCAGGAACCTGACCTGAACTGGCTCTGCATCTAATCCTCATACTGTACATTCTCAGCATTCTTTTCTGTTTTACAGAAGTCCATTGTTGCACTTGAGAAATATAAGAGATGAGAGCATTTTTGATCCTAGGCTTGCTCGATGGGGCCTCATAAGTAGTCCTCCAGCACTAAAAACTCTTTCAACTAGTGCTGAAGATGCAGGGACAGACAGCACTTTAAGAGCAAGAGCATGCAAATGTGGGTATTTGTCCTTGTTGTGAGCCCAGAACATAAGGGGGTCCTCCTCTATCGGAGAGCTCTGGATGTGTTCAAAGTATTTCATTACCTGAGTGACAATGCTTGCCTCAGTGGGAGTGCTATGTTTCTTTTTATGAGTTTTATACTTTGCCAGGAGTCGTGGAATCTTGGAATTTGGTGGAGAATGAGGTGGTTCTGCTGTAGGTCCCTCTCTGGCATGGATATTTTCCAGGTCAGCCTTTTCTGCTTCAGCTATCAAGCAGTCTGGAAGAAATAAAACAAAAATGCATACCTTATTAATCAACTTGAAAACATAATGTAATGTGAATACAAGTCTTAGTATCAGTACAAGTAGTACCAGCAGAAGTAGTATTAATAGTAGTAGTAGCAGTTAAAGTAGCTGTAGTACTATAAAACACTTAAAAACTAATTTTTATAAGTTGGCTTTTAATTCGTTTTTTATGCTTTTATTCATGAATTAATTTTTTTAGATTTGTATTCATTGTCTTATCTTTTTTTATTCATTTTCTTACATTGCATTTAAGTTATGTCTGTGAAGCACTTCTTTTTGAAAAGTGCTATATAAATAAAATGTATTATATTATTATAGCAGTAATTCATGGTAGTAGTCGTAGTAGTAGTAAATACAAGTCCTTACAGGAGGACACACAAACCTGTCAGCGACTTTCGCATCTCCTCCCTTAGTCTCTTTATAGCAACAGTGCTGCCACTGGTCCTCACATCCATGTCGACCCAGCTCATTCCAAACTGAGGGTCCAACATTGCAGCTTGTGCATAGATTTCATAACTAAATGGTGCATCAAAGCTATGGTCCTCAGGCTCTGCCATATGAAGTGCAATGAAGATGCCTGAGAACCTTTGGTGGAGTGACTCCCGGAGCCAACTTTCTTTTTAAATCATTATAGCAGACATATCCACTGATTTGCATTGATTTTGCCTTTCTAATAGTCCTGCACGATATGAGGAAATTCTGCGATGTGTGAAAACAGTGGAGTTTTTTTGTTTGTTTGTTTTTTGCAATGATGATTACTTGTGATAAATAAATGAATAATTAACTGTGCATATAAGGGCCAACAAATAAAACTAAATAATAATAATTTTTTTTTTTTACAGCGGTGAGCATTACAACCAATAGCATACGATTCCATTGAGTTTATTAATGCAATGGCCAATCAAAGGCATTCAGATGAGTCATCGCTGAAACGCCAGAGTTTTGTTGAGTGCTGAATTCTGCACTCTGGTGCGTAAATCTACCAACTCTGCTATTTCATAGCATGTTTCGGTGCCCATTGCTAAATAACATGTTCATACTGCAATGTTCCCGTAACAAAATTGAAAGCTAAGCCATGATGGAGAAACTGAAACAGCTGATCATAGCTGTACAAGGATAGCCATTTTTTAAATAAATTTAGTAGCAGAGCTACTTCAAGGGATTTTTAGTGCTGGAAATCCATTTATCCTTTGCTGAAACTTCCGCGTCTTCATGGAGAGCGCAGGTCATGGTTGCTTAGCAACGGCAGACGCCACGGGAGCGCAAGCATAGAACGCAGGCTACAGAGTGCTTTGGAAAGGAGGAGAAATCGGCGCGCCTAGCATTTTCCACGCGTTTTCAGGCGCGACATGCAAATGTGGTTTTGTTTTGAAGAAGAAAAAAAGCATATTGCTGGACTCGATCGAGACCAACGAGAACATTTGGCGAGTCCAATGACCAAGTCCGAGACAAGTCCGAGTGCAAACACCAACAAGTCCGAGACAAGTCCGAGACGATAGAAAAATGTCTCGAGTCCGGACTCGAGTACTACAGCCCTATGATGACGTAATTGGCTGCGATCTTCGCAAGCACAGTTTTCCCCTGATCGAGTTGGTTAATCATGTCCTAGACTTAAATGGAAAAAAGTCTCGAAGTGGAAAAAATTCAGAGCGATCATCATCCAGTCTCTCCTGAAGACCACCGGGCCTCGCCAGCTCACCCCTCGCCAGGACCCTCCGCATATCTGGCCAAATGTTCTGACCACCCATCTCTTCCCAGCACAGTCTCTGTCCTCAGCCCAGAAAGGCCTCACTCAAGCCCACCGGCCGCGGCTCTCTCCAGCCCACCGGCCATTCCGATGTCAAGCCCGCCGGCCGCCCAATTCACCTCTAACCAAAAGAGGAGGATGAGGAGAAAGGGACTGTGCTCCGCCCTCATCCCAGCCCCAGAGCTAGCTCCAATGTCGGCTCCAGCCCCAGAGCTCACTCCAGTGTCGGCTCCAACCCCTGAGTCTGCTCAAGTGTCGGCTCCAGCCCCAGAGCTCGCTCCAGTGTCAGCTCCAGCCCCTGAGTTGGCTCCAGTGCCAGCTACTCGAAAGCGCCTTGCTGTACCTACTCCTCCAGAGCACCCTCCAGTGCCAGCTCCACGTAAGCGCTTCACAGTTCCCGAGTATAGCCCACGGAGGGCTCCAGTTCCCGAGTGTAGTCCACGGAGGGCTCCAGTTCCCGAGTTTAGCCCACGGAAGGCTCCAGTTCCCGAGTATAGCCCACGGAGGGCTCCAGTTCACGAGTTAAGCCCAGGGAGGGCTCCTGATTCCTCGTTTGGCCCAGGGCGGGCTCCTGATCCCCAGTTCAGCCCAGGAAGGGCTACGGATCTCCAGTTAAGCCCAGGGAGAGCTCCTGATTCCCAGTTTAGCCCAGGAAGGGCTCCTTATCCCCAGTTAAGCCCAGGGAGGGCTCCTCGGAGGCAGAGCCGCCATGGCCTCCCGAATCTCCTGATCCGCCATGGCCTCCCAAGCTCCCTGATCCGCCCCCTGTAGGCCACCCGTGTCTCCGTCTTGGACCAGCCTCCAGGGCACCCACCCCCCCTACCCCGGTGGATATGTTACGGTGCGGGACACGCCTTCCGGAAGGGGGAGGTAATGTCAGGGAGTCTCTGTCACCAGTCACCAGCTCTGGACTCCATACCCCAGAATCCTTTCCGGCCAAACCTGTTCACAGTCACGATCACCATCACCTGGATTACTGATCACCCGCACCTGCAGCCATCAATACAGAGTATTTGTTAAATATAGCTAACGAAATATATATTGTGTGTTTGATTGGTCCAGACGCTACACACGCTCCACTCAGTCTCTCATCGTCCGGTCTAACGTTCACTACCTTGAACCTAGCCTGACTCCCGCTGTTACTCATCTGTGTGTTTCCTTGCCACAGATGTTCCAGTTTCTCCACTGATCCGATTCTCCACCGCTCCACGTGATTCCTGCAACATAGCCAAGATCGGTCACTTCAAGCTAAGCCCACTGAACCCAGTCAGTTGTGCTACTCTCACCTCTCATCACCTCCTGGTTCACTCCATAGTCTCAGTCAATAAAACCCTTGTTTGACCAGTTACCTCTGTGTCTTCTAGCCTGTGTTCGTGACAAATATATCAATTAAGTTCGAAGTGCTTAACAAAAGTGGACACTAATCAACATCATGGTTACAAAACCACTTTGTTACGCAACATCAGTTTTGAGTCAACTTGTGTTCTATTAGAATTTCAGTTGTATTGAAAATTGTTGAATGAGGGTAAGGAGAAAGATAATTGCAAAATTCAGGGAAATTATTGATTATTCAGTTGATTATTGTCCCACCTCAAAAACAATCGCTTTTTTGATTGTCAAAATGGCACTCATACAAAAACATTTATCCTAATTAGGTTTACAGAGCAACTAAGGCATAGTATGCAAATATAATAAATTACTAGATTTACACAAATTTCAACAAACTGCTGCACACTAAGTCAACTAAAAAATATTAGTAAGGACATTAGTTAGGTTTTACAGTGTATCTTGTCATTATTTTAAAGTAGTTATGACTACCGTACAGAGTGCTGCAGGGATGACATGTTTTTGTCGGCTAAAATCCGGAAATTAGCATTTTAAAACTCCTGGTTTCGTCATCACCAGACTTAACATATCAGTGATTAATGTTTTTTTCAAGGCAGGACCTTGTACTGATATGCTCGTCCTTCGAACGCAAACCGCAGCAATGGTCTGTGGTGCGGAAGGATCAATACATGAAAGTACGCGTCCTTCAGGTCAATCGCTGCAAACCAATCTTGGGGACGGATGCACCCCAAGATGCGTTTCTGCGTCAACTTCTTGAACAGTAACCGGTGAAGGGCCCGGTTCAAGACACGCAGGTCCAAGATCGGTCGTAACCCACCGCCTTTCTTGTAGGGGCCGTAAAAACCCCGTCTTCATATCGGCTGGAGGGACCGGCTCTATTGCGTCCTTCGCCAGTAGGACTGCGATCTCCGCACACAAGACAGGCGCATCGGCCGCTTTCACTTACGTGAAGCGGATGCCGCTGAACTTGTGAGGACGCCGGGTGAACTGAGTCGCATAGCCATGTCTGATGGTCTGCAGGAGCCAGCTGGACGGTTTGGGTAGCCAGGCACCCAGACACCGTACAAGCTGAACCAGCGGGACCACCGACATACCCGCGGTGGGGCAGCGAGGTCGAACGCAGGGACCCGGTCCGTGGGTGGACCGAAGAGTGGTCTGAGTGTGCGGTGCAACACTTACCTGGTTCCACGGTTTGGCAGAGGGTGCGTGAGTAGGGCCTTTGATGATGCTAGCGAACCGCCTGCTGCTGGCGAGAGAGGAGGATGAGTGTGGTCCGGTGTTGGTCCGTCCGCGACTCTCCATGCCCTCTTGGGACCCAGAGACAGAGAAAACCGCTCTCTTATCATGATTTTTGGAAACCAAATTCTCCACCCGGCCCTCCTCCGGGGGAGGGAGAGATGCATTCACCATCCCCCAAAGAGCAGTTCCCTCTCTCCCTGGGTCGCCCGTCCCGGGGCCTCTTGCTCTTCCGCACACCGTCAGGTTTGACAGGTGCCTGGACGGGTGGGGCGGCCTGCCTACGCCCAGCTCCACAGCGCCGCTTGCTCGAGGCTGCTGCGGAAGCGGCGCGGGAGCGGGGTTGACGCAGGGGGGCGCCTTCAACGAAGAACAGGCTGGGGCGCTGCGGCCGGCGGATGGGTGGAGGCAGCAGCTGCCCACCGGGGCAGGACATGTCGGATTGCCTCAGTCTGCTCCTGTGCAGCCGAGAACTGCTGGGCCATGTTCTCGACTGCGTTGCCGAAGAGGCCGGTCTGGGACACAGGGACCGTTGAGGAACCAAACTTGTCGGCGTCCCTCAAGTCGACCAGACACAGTCAGAAGTGACGCTCCTGGACCACAAGTGTGGACATCGTACAACCTAGAGAACTTGCAGTGAACTTTGTCGCTCGGCGCGTGAGGTCAGTTGCGGTTCGGAGCTCTTTCAGAACTTCCGGATCGTGACCACCCTCGTGCAGGTTTGCCCTGCTGGGTGGAGGCGGAATTAGGACACAGCTGCATCGCAACCGACAGCTCCACTGGGGGGACCCTCGTATACCCCCTAGCTGCACCACCGTCAAGAGAGTCGTGAGGGAGGAGGAGTTAGCAGGTCGGTTTCCGGCAGAAAAAGGTGCCGTCCATGACCTGGTAAGCCCCCTCATGCACCTCCGGTAAGAATGGCACCGGGGAGGGGCACTGAGAATCAGCGTGGGTCACCCCGAAGAACCAATCGTCCAACCTTGAGGCACGCGGTGGAGGTCTCCACTTGAGCCATACCCTCACGGTGGCCCGGGAAAGCATAGCCGTCATTTCCGGATCAGATTCAGGCATTGCTACAGTCCCAGAGGGCGGTAGCGCAGACGAATTTTCCTCTCCAGAAAGCTCCGGATCACCCTCCGATGCAGTGATGGACATCCGATCGTTGGGAGAAGCGCCGGAGTATACTGCTGTACACTCCTTGTAGAGGGCCCAACACGTTCCTTTGGCAGCTCAACTGGTTGCGGAGTGCAAGAGGAGCGATGGTCCCCCGAGGGCTGGTTCCCTGGGGGGTTTGCCATCACTGTTACCCTTGGACCGCCCGTGCTACTGCCTGAAGTAGCCCCCACCTGACTGCCGCCATGACGAGAACTAGATCGAGGCAGAGGCAACGGAGCTCCGCTCCTTTTGAGGTAACGGAGCTTTGCCCACAACTCCAAGATGGTCATCTTCCCGCAATGAGAACATGACTGATCCACGAACGCCATCCCAACGTGCTTAATGCCCAGAGACGTGAGGCAGCGATCGTGACCATCACCCGATGCCAGGTAATGACCGCATCCAGAAACGCATCCAGAAACCACATTTAGCGTGCTGAAGCGCACAGGGGAGATGGCCGCCTGCAACACAAACAGGGGGTAATGCAGCCTGATGTGTGCAACCCACTCGACATGAGAAAACACCACCACTGAAGTGCCGTACTGCCAACACCAAGAGCTCCAAAGAGCACGCTGAACACGTTCAGTCTTTTTCTCTCAGTAGAGTAGTCAGGAGCAAAACAATGTGATCGCTCGGCTCAGAAGCGAAAAGCTGAGTATGCTCAGCTGCCTAGTTATACTCGCGCTGCGATCAGCAGCAGCTGGATGCAATCATCGCATGCCAATGTGCATTGGCTCGTTTAGTTTACACTCGAAGTGGATTGCGAGATCCCAATTCGTCGTTCATTATCGACGTGACGTCGAGAGTGACCGACTGAAAGGGAACTAACCATCCATAAAATAGCTTTTTATATTTTGTTGCCTCAACCCCTACTGATCTGAAATCCAACATTCCAGTCATCCCTAGATTAATTTTCATAAAAGTCACAATTTGTGATGGGACATCACTATTGCTGGAAGCTAGCTTGAAAGAGCATAGAAAACATTATATTCAGCAGCTGGAAATATTGACATTACTTTGGTTTTGTCGAGGGAGAAGAGATGACCATAACATTGTTGTCAAATGCAAGTTGTGGGATTACTTTATTCTAGCATTACATGGCTTCCTCAGCCATCCCTTTGATCCCTATATGCATTATACACAACTATTATCAAAAGTCTTTCTAGAAACAAAACAGAACATATTCTTACGATCTTACGTGGATTCTTTTGACAACATGTAAAAATAATTTATTCTTATAAAAATAACCCAAATCACATGTTTATTAGCTTCACGTTTCATGTGTATAAACGTTTCTCTGGGTTTGTTATGTATGGAAGCGTAGTGGAAGGTCATTATCGGAAGAAAAGAGCAGGCTATGAACATGTAATAGGAATGATGTTTCTGCAGTGAATGATCTTCCTCTGAGTTGTAACAGTGATCACGGAAGTGAAACAAGCAATCTCCCCACCGCCTGGAACTGAAGGGAAAACCGCGGAAAAAACATGATTGGGCTAGTTTTGAATAGCGGTTGGGCTGATTTTGTTTTGCAGACCTGGCAACCCTGAGGGAGACAACAAGCTGCTAATGCTCATAAAATGAATGGAAATTATGATTCTATCTCAAGAAATAGTAAGTAAAAATATGTAAATATACCCTAACATTCATAAAAATGAGCACATACGAAGTCAGAATTTTGAGGAGAAAGGACACAATTACCAGTTTTGTGGAATGAAATGCTGCATTTCATGCCATGTCCTAGAGATAACAACACGTGACATTCTTGTTTTGTTACCATTTAATATGTTTCATGTCTTGTTTTAGTTTTTAAAGCTAATATCTATGCTTTTCTTTATTTGGTTGTGGTCCCTTTAAGAATGAAAGAAGTTTCAGATATGTTTCATGTCTTGTTTTAGTTTTTGAAGCTAATATCTATGCTTTTCTTTATTTGGTTGTGGTCCCTTTAAGAATCTTAAGTTTCAGTAAAGAGTTCTGCCATGTGACCAGTAATAAGGAAGTGAGCAAGCATGACACAGAGAGTAGCATGTTTAGTGGATCTGAAGCTATACTGTGATATTTGCATACATCTTGCGTCTGTTGTAGCATCGTGGGTATGTATTGACTGTTTTAACAATATCTACGATTGCAGATTATTATTTGGGGATAGTGCTACATTTTATGGAGCTGATTGTTAGAAGCCTATTATTCTCTAGCTCACTATAGTTAATGGACATTTCGTTGTGGTAATGTTTATACTGTTCCTAGACCATTAAAAGTTCATATAAATGCAGTACAGATAAAACGGTGATTAGAAAATTAAATACATGTTAAATATACATACATTACATTTAAAGATATTTGTTAAATACATAAACTTGTGACAGTAAAAGGAAAAAAAGGAGATTTAATTCATTTCATTTGATTATATCTGTTGATTATGCGTTTTGTATGTTTCAGTTTCACTTTTCCTCACAACGTCAATTAAATACATGTTAAATTACATACAATTACTTTAAAAATATTTGGTTAAAACCATAAATTTTGACCAGTAAAAGGAAAAAAGGAGATTTAATTCATTTCATTTGATTATATCTGTTGATTATGCGTTTTGTATGTTTCAGTTTAACTTTTCCTCACAACGTCAATAAACCAGTGGACAAGGAGCCTATGTCTTCAGAGTCTTGATGTTAGAGAAGAGTTTACCTGGCTGTCAAGTTATATACAGCACATATACCGAGGGCATCACAATTCTACTTGGAGCTTCAGACCCTTGGACTTGGAACTATCGCACTATCAATGCCTAAACATAGCACCTAATGAATCTAAGGTAGTCAGGTGGTACCACCTCAAGTTGTAGCTCTCAGAAAACTCCCAGGGTGCATCTCAATCAGCTCCCTAGTTCAGTAATCAGGGCACTAGGGATGGGAAGATTCCCCGATTCGCTCGGTGCATCAGCATAAAAAGTTAACGATGCGATGCATCGGTTTAAAAAGTGTGCATCGGCTACAAGTTGTCATTTATATCGCGATGCATCATTTCTAACATATTTGCATCGGTAAAAACCAATTAATTTATATATAATTACTAGTGGATGCGCTATACTTTTATTATTTAGAAAGTGACCAATAATCTGTGACCAATATCAGAATCAGAATCAGAAAGAGCTTTATTGCCAAGTATGTTTGCACATACAAGGAATTTGTTATAGTGTCACAAGCTTCCAGTACACGGAGACAACAACAACACACAGATAATAAAAATAAGATGTGATACATATTTTATATGTAGATTGATTTCTCTTCTCTAAACTGTTTCTCAAGCGTGCTCTCTCATCACATTATATTCAGCAGCTGGAAATATTGCCATTACTTTGGTTTTGTTGAGGGAGAAGAGATGACCATAACATTGTTGTCAAATGCAAATTGTGGGATTACTTTATTCTAGCATTAAATGGCTTCCTCAGCCATCCCTTTGATCCCTATATGCATTATACACAACTGTTATCAAAAGTCTTTCTAGAAACAAAACAGAACATATTCTTACGATCTTACGTGGATTCTTTTGACAACATACATCATGAAATATAACAGCAGCTGGGTACGTTAGCTTACAAACATCAAACATGACCATTAAAAGTTCATATAAATGCAGTACAGATAAAACGGTGATTAGAAAATTAAATACATGTTAAATATACATACATTACATTTAAAGATGTTTGTTAAATACATAAACTTGTGACAGTAAAATGAAAAAAGGGGATTTAATTCATTTCATTTGATTATATCTGTTGATTATGCGTTTTGTATGTTTCAGTTGAACTTTTCCTCACAACGTCAATAAACCTGTGGACAAGGAGCCTATGTCTTCAGCGTCTTGATGTTAGGGAAGAGTTTACCTGGCTGTCAAGTTATATACAGCACATATACTGAGGGCATCACAATTCTATTTGGAGCTTCACACCCTTGGACTATCCTAGAACTATCGTACTATCAATGCCTAAACATAGCACCTAATGAATCTAAGGTAGTCAGGTGGTACCACCTCAAGTTGTAGCTCTCAGAAAACTCCCAGGGTGCATCTCAATCAACTCCCTAGTTCAGTAATCAGGGCACTAGGGATGGGAAGATTCCCAGATTCGCTCCCTCACAACGTCAATAAACCTGTGGACAAGGAGCCTATGTCTTCAGCGTCTTGATGTTAGGGAAGAGTTTACCTGGCTGTCAAGTTATATACAGCACATATACTGAGGGCATCACAATTCTATTTGGAGCTTCACACCCTTGGACTATCCTAGAACTATCGTACTATCAATGCCTAAACATAGCACCTAATGAATCTAAGGTAGTCAGGTGGTACCACCTCAAGTTGTAGCTCTCAGAAAACTCCCAGGGTGCATCTCAATCAACTCCCTAGTTCAGTAATCAGGGCACTAGGGATGGGAAGATTCCGGATCAAATCGATCCACCATGACAAACAGCGAATATATCTGTGCTGTTGAATGCATTTGAGACGTTGTGTTTTCCTCAGTGCATAACTGACATGTCACAGGTATATTTTTCATCTGTAAATGTTAGAAAGTCATGCAAACATATCCATTTTGCTGTTAGGAGTGGACGAGGCACACGAGAGCAACGAGCGCTGCTGCGTGTATGCACGCTAAACAGACAGAGCGCAATCGAATAGGAGGAGCAGGGGCGCCGCTAGCAATTTTGGGCCCTATAAAAGAATATGAGGTTGGGCCCCCTACCACACCAAACATACACTATATTGCCAATATATTGGGAAAACTCAATAAAACAAAAAAAAAACTCATCGCCAAACACCAATGACTTGTACATATGCGTACAATCATTTTGGACACTTCCAAAACTGTGGCAAAAAAGATGGAAATTTTTAAATACATGTTATTTACATGTTAAATACATATGTTTCCATCTTTGATGCCACAGTTTTGGAAGTGCCTTTTTCTGTTCTAAAGAAGGGGGTGTCCCAATACATTTGTCCATATGTATGTACAAGTCA
>NW_015661867.1:162476-163624 GCF_001515625.1 Sinocyclocheilus rhinocerous | reverse complement strand
GGGATTAAAGTCCAAAACCTGACTTGAAATAACCTAACAAATCTATCGGGGCTAAAGCGGTTCCATTAACGACAAATTAAATTCACACAATCTCACTAATTTGTGCACGCTTATTCTTAAGCAGACCTTAATGTCGATCATGGATCAAATCGATCCACCATGACAAACAGCGAATATATCTGTGCTGTTGAATGCATTTGAGACGTTGTGTTTTCCTCAGTGCATAACTGACATGTCACAGGTATATTTTTCATCTGTAAATGTTAGAAAGTCATGCAAACATATCCATTTTGCTGTTAGGAGTGGACGAGGCACACGAGAGCAACGAGCGCTGCTGCGTGTATGCACGCTAAACAGACAGAGCGCAATCGAATAGGAGGAGCAGGGGCGCCGCTAGCAATTTTGGGCCCTATAAAAGAATATGAGGTTGGGCCCCCTACCACACCAAACATACACTATATTGCCAATATATTGGGAAAACTCAATAAAACAAAAAAAAAACTCATCGCCAAACACCAATGACTTGTACATATGCGTACAATCATTTTGGACACTTCCAAAACTGTGGCAAAAAAGATGGAAATACAATTTTTAAATAGCCTACATGAATTATATTTCCATCTTTGATGCCACAGTTTTGGAAGTGCCTTTTTCTGGTCTAAAGAAGGGCGTGTCCCAATAAATTTGTCCATATGTATGTACAAGTCACAGTTGTTTGGTGATGAGTTTTTGGCTCAAGGTCTGCATTTAAAGTCACACCAGAGGTGTTCAGCTGGGATTAGGACTTGGCTTTGTTCAGACCAGTCAAGTTCTTCCACACTGACTGAATCAATCTTTTTTTTTATACACAGAGGCATTGTCGTGTTAGAATAGAAAAGGATCCTGTTCAGAATTTGTAGATTTTCTATAGCAAAACTAAAATGTGTTTAAAAGTGTGACTGACCAAATCGTCCGACTCGGTTTGCCCCCCTCGAACTCGAAGACCTCTCTAATTTGACAGTTTACCATCTGATCTCACTCGTGACTCTAGGTTACGTAGGACAGGACGAAACCATGCAGTGAACAGGGGGAGATAATTTTGCTGGAAATGCAGAAATAAGCCGTAATTTTGATTATTTGTAACTCTTTGGTAGATACATTTATAATTT
>NW_015661867.1:160758-162455 GCF_001515625.1 Sinocyclocheilus rhinocerous | reverse complement strand
GAATTTGTAGATTTTCTATAGCAAAACTAAAATGTGTTTAAAAGTGTGACTGACCAAATCGTCCGACTCGGTTTGCCCCCCTCGAACTCGAAGACCTCTCTAATTTGACAGTTTACCATCTGATCTCACTCGTGACTCTAGGTTACGTAGGACAGGACGAAACCATGCAGTGAACAGGGGGAGATAATTTTGCTGGAAATGCAGAAATAAGCCGTAATTTTGATTATTTGTAACTCTTTGGTAGATACATTTATAATTTATATTACACTACTACTACTACTACTGTTACTACTAATTAAACAGATCTCGGGGACCCCAAAAGTGCATGGGCCCTTAGAATCGTCCTAACTTTCCCCCCCTTAGCGGCGCCCCTGAGGAGGAGCGCAATCATTCTGAGTAAAATATACATTTTGCTAAAAAAAATTAGCCTGCTTTAGACCAAGTTAGTTTCCCAGCATAAGTTGCCACAGTGACTAAGCTTGATCTAGGCCTATGCTAAATTTTCTTTATAGAACCAAATAATTTGACAATGAGTCAGACTAACTGAAATAAGCCTGGCTTATTTGGTTAACTTGTTTTATGAAACAGGCCTCGAGGCATTACAAGTGAACATATTTTCTCCATTGCATCATATTGTATCGAATTGCATTGTGTTGAATCAAATCGAAATCTGATTGCACTGCATCGTAATAGGGGTGAATCGTATCGCATCGCATTGGTAGCTGCTTCATATGTATCTTTAATCTATCATATCGTTGGCTATGCATCGAGATGCGTATCGTATCGGCCTGAGTCATGAGATGCACATCCCTACAGGGCACTGATCAGGGAGTTAGCCATTTTAAGGGCTGTCTCAATCGCGAATTTCTTCCAGTGCAGTGGAACGTTCGCTCTGTGAAAAACCGCAAACACTAGAGTGCTTCTCAATTCTTATTTGGGCATCCTCATTTCCTTACCTCGCGAGGACGGAGGTATTGAATCAAGTGAAAGGATATATACTTGCTCCCTTTAGCGTCACTTCAAAGCGTCATCAATTAATGATGACTCCACACCGCTGGATTTAGCTTGCACGTCAGGATTCTTGAACATTAGAGATAATTATTTATTTGGGCTGTGTATCGCCAACAAAGTCACGATACGATACGCATCCAGATACAGAGGCCAGTCAGGCCATGATACGATACGTGTCACGGTACGGGACTGCACTAATTTTCACCTCAGCAGAATTTAGTAAAACATTGCTAACTATAGGCTGTAGCGAATCAGCTCAAAGGGGAAATATGAATAATTAAGGCGGGTCACTGATGTGAGGCCTTTAAGGTCTGACAAGATTCACGCCTCTCAGGATGAGCTTGTCCAATGAGAAAGGCTGAAATTCCAAGCGGAAGGTTGGAAATACTGGGGAGTTTTATGACTCTTTGTCTCCAAGCATGGTATTTCGCATTTGTAATTCGATTGGGTGTTGATGCAGAAACTAGTAAAGATTCTTAGAACATTAATATGTTGCATAGGTATCAGCATGTAATATGCACTCTCAATTAGATCATCCGAGTATATTGTCTGTTGTAGTGTATGCTGTTTTATGCATGTTATGATAAAGACCAAACATGATATAGGTGAGGTTATATTAACTAGTGGTCTATGAATTCATCTTCGGATGATCTAATTGAGAGTGCATATTACATGCTGATACCTAT
>NW_015661867.1:151380-160665 GCF_001515625.1 Sinocyclocheilus rhinocerous | reverse complement strand
GTGTTCATTCAAAGAAAGGTTTTCCTATGAATTAATTAGAGAAACAGTCCATTTCTCTGGGCATTATGTGTCTTTCCTATGAGGAAAATGAGTGAGTTGCTCTGCCCGCATTCCTTTGGGCAGTAAAACCAGTGATATCAGCATTGGTTGCCATGGAACCAGAGGCCTGTTTTGCCTTTCTGAGGTGTTCGATGAATTTCGGGGGAAGGGTCCATCAACCCTCGTAGTTGGTTTGTTGACTGAGGGGTGTTACAGAGTATTTGTTAAATATAATTTAAAAAATTGTGTGTCTGGTTGGTCCAGACGCTACAAATATCCCCCCTTTTGAACATTGTTGTCCGTCGAATAGACAACAGCGAGCAACGTCAAAGGTGCAGAACAATCAGACACGCACCTGCCACTCACTGCTGGGCGACAGTGGTGGCTCTCTGGCTGTTGTTGCCTCCAGGAGTGGTTGTGGCTGAATTAAACTTTTTCCTTCTGCAGCTGCAGAGGTTTTCAGGAAGCTGACTTGTGAAGGGTCAAGCAGAACGCTTTGGCTCCCCCCTTTGTATCTGTGTACAGGGGTGAGAGAGTTTGCACTGCTGGCTGTGTGACATGCAGCGCAGCTCTGGCTACATGCAGATGGTCTTCAAAGGCCTTATCTGTAGTGTCTCTCCCATTAAGTTCCACATACGCTGTTTTTAACAGTGATTTTGTGTGAAATAATTATCTTTCCAAGTCCTGTCTGGTGGCTTTTTCAAGCTGCTCTTGGTTTCCAGCAGCTGTTAGTGCCTCCTGAAGACTAGTGATTTCCTTCTGTTGCGCCATTCTGTAAGGTTCCTTGCATCTGTTCTGTGCTTTCTCTCGATGAGCGGGTGTCAGTTCCCTGTAGAACTCTGTGACTTGCAGGTTCAGTTCATTTACCTCCTGTCTGAGGCCCTTGAGGGTGTGGGCCAATGGGGCAGCTAGTAAGGCAGGGTGCTACAATTTAGTGTTGGTGAAAATAACTAAGGACTTTGAATATCTTTGTTAATGGCTGCAATAGCTAAACAAAGGTAAATTAATGAAAATAAAATCAAAGAGAGGTAGTAAAATAAAATAACTACCTATTATTTTACCTACTATTTTAAAATATAAATAACACAAGTAAAACCAAAGTATGTGGGGAGGGACCGACCTAACTGAATCCAAAGAGAAGGTGATAGCATAAACAGGAAGTGAAACCAGGAGTGACAGGGATAGAGAGAGAGAGAGAGAGGAGTGGTTTGAAAGTTACACTTTACGCTCACACCTATCTTTTCTGGCTAGCTTGTCAAGGTCTCTGGGGGTCACATCATGCACTGCTGCAGGGATGCTTGGGAGGGACCCCCTCCTCTCTGTGGTTGCTGGAGGTATTATGGTTCTGTCTGCTGAGTTGTTAAGCAGAAAGTGCTGGCTCCTCCCTCGTAGTTTGGTGCAAGCCTGAGGGAGTTTGCACTGCTGAGTGAGGGTGAGGGAGTAGGGTGTCTCTCCCACTGTGGTTACGTTTGCAGCCTATAAGAGTACCTCTTTGGACCATGTCAAGTTCGTCTTTAGTGTTGTTCAGCTGCTGGATCAGAGTCTAAATTCTGATGTAAGGATTGCACTGCCTACAGTGTGTGATGCATGGTTTGCGAGTGGTAGTGATAATAGTAGTAGTTACTAGTAGTTACACTACAAGTTAAATTACTTTTTCTTCACGCCCCACAGAAGTTGTAATTGTGTATCTTCCACATAAAATTCTTCTAGAATGTTACTAACAACATATTTCCGCCTCATCATTTGAGTCGTGAAAATTATGAAAATAAATCTAGGAATTATTTAATTGTTGGATTTTAAATCAGCGGAGTTGAGGCATCAAAAGTAACTAAGCTGTTTTATGGATGGTAACTGTAATGTTATTACTGAAATCTTATTTAGTAATTAGTTACACTACCAGTTACTGCAAAAAGTAATATTATTACAGTAACTAAGTTACTAGTGTAACAGTGTGATGTATGAGTTCGGGACTACACTTCCCATAAGTTCGTGGGGTAGCGTAAGGATTGTCTGTACGTGCTATAAATAGACGCACAGTAGTGTAGCGTGCTCTCATCTCATTCATCCATTGATGTTACAAACAAGCATGCGCTAAGTTCAGAACCCCACTTGTATTACTGGTGATTGGCTTGGCGACACAGTCCTCAGAATTGATGATTGATGTGTGAGTGAATTATGTTCTGAGGTCTCTTTAATTCCTCTTGCCTAGATCCAGTTATTTTAAAGGACTAGCACGACTATTGTTACTATATTTTTATTGTGATGAATTGCCTAGTGCTCTTTATTATTATTGTGACTTTTTGTTTTCTCTTTTATTAGTTGTCCTCCTTCCTGGTTTCATGGCGGCTGCAGGGTCTCCTCCATGGGTGTGACTGGCACTGGTGAGGTGGTGGGGATTCTTCTGTAGTTTCTGGTGATCCGTATTTCTTTTCGAGTGCTGTGACTACTGTGCTGCTGTGCTGCATTGGGGTTTGAATTTCAATTAGTGGTTGTATATTTTCACACCAATAGTCGTGCCCTGTTGGAGCCCTGTGGCGTGTCAAATGTTTTATTCCCTTCCCTTGTTTTCTTTGAATGAGGTCGGTCTTAGTGTTTTGGATATTTTTATTTTATGTGAAAGTTGATATCTGTGAATTGTAATAAAACTGCTTGTACAAGCGATAAAGCTTTCACTACAGTTTGTGGCCAGTTATTAGCCCTCCCTGATTTGGAGGGTTACACTAGTAACTAGTTACTGCGCAACACTGGTTACAGGCACTATTAAAGGTACTGTGTTATGGCTATGTTGTTGGCGATCCTGAGTGTATTATATTTTATATAGGTTTTTTATATAGGTTTATGGTTATGTTGCGAGCCTGAGTATAGTTTTACACATCAGCCCTGTAACCATATGCAGAGTTGTTAATTTAAAAATTAAAAGCAATAAGCCATTAAAATCAAGAGACATAAAAATATAGTGTACCTGTACCTTCTTCTGATCGAATTTTGAAGACAGCATAGATGTATCCTTTGCTGCCTTTGATATCCCACAATCCTGGCGTTCCATTCCGTGACGGTTGAGCTAAAAAATAAAGATGGCGTCTGAAAGTTGCGTTTGGTGGTCAGTTTCCGTGTAAATGTATATTTCTGACTATTTTTTTGCACTTTTGATGTTATTTCTAACGAGAAATCAGTATTATAGTAATTAAATATTTGTTTAGTTATCACAAAAACTCGATCTATTTTGTTGTAGATTTTTAAACCATTACGCTGCCTCAGAAGCCTGTCCGAAATCAGTTTCATGAGGTGCCTTTGTAAAAAAACGCTGCCTGCAAAGTCATTGCCTCATAAGGTAGCGAGGCAGCAAGTCAGCTGCCTAAGTTTTCGGATGCAGCCAGGGCCGTAGGATGGAGGAGAGAGAAAATTGGTGCTCACTATGCTCCCTTACCGGAAATTACTTCACATTTCTGAAGCGCGAAACATAAACCACCAACTCCATAAATATAAACCCTACCTGACAGTTCTTAGAACCGTTCAGCCCGATAGTGGAAAAGCGGCTTTGACACGCGATAGAAGATTTGAAAAGACAAACCGTTTCATTAGTATATTTCAGCATAAACACACATCACTAGACAGGTAATGAACACGTTTATTTAACATAATATTTGGCTGAAATGTTGAAAGAACATGTAACCGAACGATGTGTTTAAAGAGAATAAAAATAATATAAAAAATAAACCGGTCCTGCCTGCAGCAGCAATGACGTTCTACAATGTTGTCCGTTGACGTTGTATCAATCATGTTGTATAATCATGTCACCGGAGTAATCACTGTCCCAATGTGCAGTGAGCTTACCAGTGACCGAATTAGTGTACGCGATCAGTGTTGCCAAGGGAGGGTGGGGGTTCAGGACGCGGGCGTGGGGCAGGCAAGGGACAGGCAATGGAAAAGGAGAATAGTTCATAGGGCCAGGGTGGAGTGGATGGAGGGAGGAGCCCGGAGCAGGAGGAGCCAGATGGAGCTCCAGAGGCCAACCAGGATTGTGGCCACGGTGGAGTCACCAGAGGGTGGAGCCATGGTGGAGTCCGAGCAGGCAACACCAGGGGGCCGAATGACGGAGAGGACGCCGGTGGAGTAGGAGCCCAGGTCGGAGACAAGCAGAGCCAGGATTGTGGCCCGCGGTGGAGTCGCCGGAGGGAGGAGCCATGGTGGAGTTCGAGCAGGCGACACCAGGGGGCCGACTGACGGAGATGACGCCGGTGGAGTAGGAGCCCAGGTCGGAGACAAGCAGCCGCAGAGCCAGGGTGACACCGAGGATCCGGAGGGCCAAGGCGGAGCTGAAGGCTCAGGCGACCGCGGCGGAGGCGGGGCTCCGGAAACCGCGGCGGAGCCAGAGCGACAGAGGACAAAGGTGGAGCCGGAGGGAAGGAGGAGCCTGACAGAGCCAGAGGGATGAAGTGACGAGGCGAAGCTAGAGAAGTGGAGTCCGAAGGCGGCGGATGGTCGATGACTGACCAAGGCGGAGCTGGAGGGACGAGGGAGCCCAGTGGAGCTGGTGGGATGACGGGCCACGGTGGAGACGAGGGAGCTAGGAGCCAAGGCGGAGCCGATGGGTCGAAGGACCGAGGTGGAGTCCAGGACTCGGAGGCTGGAGGCGGAGACAGGGGATCCTCACGCCTAGGCAAGTTGGAAACTGGAAGTCCCGAGGCAGATCAGAGCGCCCAGATGGTGCTGACTGAGGGTGTGCTGAGGGACTGACAGGCACCAACGGAGATAGAGCTGAGGAACTGGCTGATATTAGAGGAGGCAGGAGAGGGAGGCTGGATGGGAGTTTAGGAGTAACAGGGAATTTAGGAGATACAGGAGAGCTGGACGGAACCAGCAGGGGCTCTGGAGACAATGGGGAGGTGGGCGGGACCAACGGGAAGGGAGAAGCCAGAATTCCTCCTCACTCAAACAGTTCAATAGTTCAGAGTCCAGTAACAGCTCACTCTCAGTAGAGGGCGTGTGGGCGGGGTTATTCTCCATTCCCTCGATCTCCACAATTATTCCCACGACGCACTGTGTTGCCGGCTCAAGCACCTGGTCAGTCGTGCTCTCGAGCCCTAGCTCCGGGGCGATGATTGGCTCTGTCGCTTTAAATGGCGTTGGCTCTTTAATCGCTGCCGGCTCGGGCTCTGCGGCTGCGGCTGCGGTGGGCTCTGACGAACATTCCGTGCAGCGTGATGGGGATGGCTGGCTGGGCTCTGGCTCGGGAGTGGGGCTGGAGTTGTCCTCGGTGGGGCAGACGAAGATAAACAGTCCATTATTCTCCAGAACCCACTCCACACAAGCGGTGAAATTCTCCTTTGGACCGTCTGCTGGTAGGCGTGCCTTACACTGCCTTACACCGGAAGTGAGTAAGGCACGCCAGGTCGATAAAGTCCCTGGTGTGGTCTTCCAGCGGTCGGTCCTGCTGCTCCAGGCGCCGCTAAAAATGTACTCAAAATGAGGGTCGGTGATTCTGTTACAGTCTCTCAAAAGGAAGGCGAAGAAGACGAGGATAATCCACAATGAAAAGTCTTTAATATTATAATACCCAAAACTCAGGCAAGAAAACAGCTCAGGGTAGTCGTAACGTCAAACAATCACAGACAAACTACAGAACAGAAGGAAGACTTTAAGTAGGGCAGATGACGAGGGGACAACAGGTGAAGGGAGTTAACTAATAATGACTAACGAGCAAATTAATCAAAAACCATGGAAACTAATAGACAAGGGGACTCAGGGAAATGTTGAGGCAGAAACAGAACCAAAACAGAACATAACCATGACAGTTCGCCCCCCTCCCGGAAGGCGCGTCCTTGCGCCTATAAACAGTCCAACAGAGGAGGGAGGGTGGGGGTTCAGGAGGCGGGCGTGTGGCAGGCAAGGGACAGGCAATAGAAAAGGAGAATAGTTCATAGGGCCAGGGTGGAGTGGATGGAGGGAGGAGCCCGGAGCAAGAGGAGCCAGATGGAGCTCCAGAGGCCAACCAGGATTGTGGCCCACAGTGGAGTCGCCGGAGGGAGGAGCCATGGTGGAGTTCGAGCAGGCGACACCAGGGGACCGACTGACGGAGAGGACGCCGGTCCTGTGGAGAAACAGAACCAAAACAGAACATAACCATGACACACTGTTGCCGTGGGTTGAAGCGACTCCAATAACATGATATTTATCCCCTGGAATGCAAATTTTAGCGGGGGAACCCCGCCAAAAAGCATGCATTTTACCCCTGGAACGCGATTTTTAACTGCCCCCTCTAAACGCGATTGGGCTAGTTTTGAGTAGCGATTGGGCGGGTTTTCCTGTGAAAACCTGGCAACCCTGTACACAATATGATTAACGAGCTTGGGAGCTAGGGAGCTGATTGAGATGCACCCCCAGTTCAAGTTGTAATTACGAGTTCTAGAGGCTGTGAACGCTTTTTACAGTTGGTATCTCGTAATCACGGTAATTACGATTGGGCGTGAACACACCTTATCAGAAATAGTGCAACGAATTACTGTTGGCAGAAGTACGAAAATTAACCATGACTTTATTGTAGTAAAATGGTGGTAAAATAATATTATTTTTGAAAGGAATAATGAGTAATGATTATTTATTTATTTATGTATTTATTTATTTATTCAGTGAAAACTGAACTGCATCATGGATGTGATTGTTGCTGATTCTGAAAGTCTTTCACATTGGACTGTATGGTATAACTACTTTAGAAATCACAGAAAGTGAATTTGCTCTATATCAAATGTATTTGTATTATTTGTAAAACCACTATATACTCTTTCCATCCCTTTTCTGTTAATTTTATTTTAATTCTGTAGGCATGATATTGGACTGGAAATTGCACGTTTAGCCTATAGCCCCTTTCACACATAAGGTCTTTGCTGGTAAATTACCAGTAAATTACCATTAAGAGATCATGTGTGAACAGGACCTTTTCAAAAATACGGTAAATTTGTTCCGGGAATTTACCAGTAAGGGAAGTTGTAACAATACCGGTAAATTACAGGTATGATGCTGTGTGTGAACTCCGAATGAAGATTACCGGTATGAGCACGTACGAGTTCAGATTGCGCTGACGTAAGACATCTACTCTGAGCCAGAGACTATAGAATACCCAAGACGTGTTACTCGTATAGTTTTGAATGGGGAAAAATGCAATGCTCAATATGGCCGCTCAATCGCAGGAAGCCCAGCCTTCTGAATGAAAGAGCAAATCGCTAATTGGTAAAGTCAGCGCATCACTGCAGCTGCCGTTAGAAGTCCCGGTTGCTATAGAAACAGTCAGCGCTCTGAGATGTGCGCTTATGACTGCGCATGCGCACTGGCTGATCTAGCCTGAAAAATAAGCCTTTTATAACGCTATTTGAGCAAAAGTAACAACATTTATAACACAGTTGTTGTTAGATGTCTTTGGTGTTTTCAAATATGAAATTTAATCGTAAGCTTAGTGAACAGTTTTGGAGAATTTGATGTTTCCCCATTCAAAGATATAGGAGTTGCACTTGTATGCCCGAGAGGCATTTCAAAGATGCCCGCCGAGTGACATGACTTGTCTTAAAAGGACTTTGTCTGGGCCAATCATAACATTCTGATGCAGATGACGCATTGACTCCGCGCTGTGTAGTTCAGTTGAAGTCGTCTACTGTACTATGATCGGCCCTGTCCCAAATGGCACCCTAAACCCTCGCAGTCTTCCTCTGAGTCCACACTTTCATGATGTAATGCTGCTTTGACTGTCGGGTAGAAGTCTGCTGCGGAGCTCGCACCAGTGCAGGCTCGGCAGAAGTGCGGATCGAGTGCGCATAAAAAAAGGGGCACTCGCGAGCATCCTTTTGAACGCTAAAATGACAAATGGGACACCCTACTACGGTGTCGTGGACTTAATGGACACGCGCACGCGGCAGCCATTGCAAGTCCGTAAGACCGCAAGTGCACATGAAGTGTTCCATTTGGGACAGGGCCGATGTCTCTGGGCCAAAAGCGCTGCATGAATGTGAATGTTTGACACAAAAATTAAATCATCAACAAAAACACTGACCGCTTATATCCATCCATGTTTACAAAAACAATACCGGGAGGCGCAGCCGTTAAGAGGTCATTTCTGTTTAATGATGTCACAGAATTTACCAGTATTTTGAAATGAATGTGTGAATAATGCTTTACCAGTAAAAAGATGGAACTTCATTGACTGTGTGAACAGTGCATTTTTGTATTTACCAGTAAAGTTGTTTCAGTAATTTTACAGCAATTTACTGGTATTACTGTGTGAAAAGAGCTAATTAGAAATTAATATTCCAAAGAGCAGAGTAAATTTGAGTATGCTAGTTGTAAATTCTGCTCACCTTCAGAGATGAACAAAAACAACAGTTAAAGCAAAGCTTATGAAAGGAAGATAAGATATTGCTACAACTGGATATAGCTATAGGCCTAATTAGTGATTTAGAATATTTGTGACCTTTTTGTAAAAGGAAAGCTGGATAGGACAGAAAATCATATGTGTGAGATAAGTGGATTTTGGAGGTAACAACAACAAAAAGAGATATACTGCAATATTCCTTTCATATGTACAAAGCTGATTGTTTACATTAATTTGCATGGTGATCACTGGCTGTCAAGTTTAGTTAAAAACTATGGATTTGAAACTCGGACCATTGCACACTAAACCAGAATTATACCACCAGATGTCTGTTGTTTTGTTTTGATAGCTTGAAGTTCCTATTATAATGCTCTGAATTATTGAGTATATAGATTCACCACTGACCAGTATGCATATCATTTTATAACAGCATACTGGATGCCATGCTACTTCACAAATACACTTCTGTGCATCACCCCATGACCTTTTTTTTTTTTTAATAATACAGCACAGCATCTCCAGGGGTGTGAAGTAACGAATTACAAATACTCAAGTTACAGTAATTAAGTAGTTTTTATCAGTAATTGTACTTTTTTGAGTAGTTTAAAAATTGTGTACTTTTACTTTTACTTGAGTACATTTTAAGTGATGTATCGGTACTTTTACTCCGTTATTTTAATTTTATTTTTATCCATCAATGTGATTGGCTAGAGAGATAGTAATAGGTCTCGTGACTTTCGTCAACTCAAATTGTGCATAGAAAACTTTAACCGCCAACTGTTTAGCATGGCTGCTGGAAGTGCATTCTTCAAGCATCAATTCAGTCGCATCTTCCTCTAACTTAATATGTTAAGGTAAATTTCGGATTTCTGCTTACTAAATTATTT
>NW_015661867.1:144679-151137 GCF_001515625.1 Sinocyclocheilus rhinocerous | reverse complement strand
TTTTATCCATTTTATACTATCCGCCTTCATTTAGCAAGTGCACTTGCGCATAAACAATTTTCAAGTTCAACACTTTTTGTTCCGTTCAGTTGTGGATGCTGCTGATTCACCGAGACCGTCGCGGCTCAGCAAGTGTGTGTGTGTGTGTGTGTGTGTTTTCCTTTGAAAAAGTTTCCCCAGAAATACCTCGCTATTTAATGCATTTTTCCTTACAAATTGTATTATCAGCATAACAATTCGAGTAAATGTGTAAAAGGTATGGCATGATGTCATCCTTCTAGAACAATGTGCATTTATGTTAAAATTGTAACATAAATTATCAAGTTTAGTTATTTTTATTTCTTTATTGCAAAACGCTAAAACTGGCACCGTTTTGGAGAGAAATGGGCTCTCATTTTAACCCATATCATGGTGTGTGATGCTGAACTATGAGTTTCTAACGGTGTTTGTATTTGCGCTGTTCTAAACATTAATATTTTATGTGCGACAACAGCATGCTGTCTCAGTGGCCTGACACATGATTTTAAATCTATTTTTTCAAACTTTATGATTTAAATGGGGATGATTGTACTGAGAATAACGTTCATCTTTTCTTCAACTGAATACTGTTTTCGTGCTGTTTTCATGTATTTTAAAGAATTGGCAGTCAAAATTAAAACTGCTGGATGATGGATACTCTTCGTTCTTTATGACAAATAAGATCATGTAAATTACAGAATGTACAACATTTTTAAAATGTATCAATTGCGGTGTACAGCGTTTATTATGAGGGGGTAGAATCCACAGCTCAGTACTCACTACTCAATACTCATGAGTACTTTTAAATAGGCTACTCTTTTACTCTTACTCAAGTAGTTTTTTGGACAAGTACTTTTACTCTACTCACACTACATTTTTTGGAAGGTAATGGTACTTTTACTTGAGTATATTTTTTCAGTACTCTTTCCACCACTGAGCATCTCACACCTGATTGCTTAAATATACACACTGATGATCATTTCATGTGTTGCAGTCTGTGACTTTATTGCTTCAAGGACTGTTTTGGAGAAGAGCAGAAGTGAATCAGCAGCCGTTTGTGTGGTTGAATAGCTGCTGGCATGCATGTCATTTTCAGAACAACATTTGGCATATAGAAACGAACAGCTTTTACTACCAGTTGTCTGGACTTTTTGCTGTATTGCATTTTATGGCCTCAATCAAATATTCATCCTCCCTAATTTATTAGTTACTGAAAAAAAAAAAAATCAGCAAATGAGAAACTTTGGTTTGAAAACCATCAGTAATCCAATAAGATGCACATGTGGAGAAACCACAGAGACGCCGTGCTTTATCAAAAATAATTATGGGTGCTGTGAGTGCCGAGCTGACTTACAGAATGAATTGAAGCTCAAAGACAGTGATTCGGTGAGAGCGAGCGAGTGAATGAACTTTTTCTGTTTCTGCCTATTTATCTGAGTGAGCTGGCGTGTCTGAGGAGTGAGGCAGAGGGATATCCTGCGCTCTTTACATTTTGCCTTTGCAGGAGAGGTGGCGGATAGCTTTTCCTCTGTTATTGCACACAATGTAATTTGAAACCATTACCAAAACACCGGCTCACTTGTTACTACACACAGTTCTCCCCATATATACAAAGTGCAGATTCAATAGCTTAACATGCTTTACAATCGCACCCGGTGGAGTAGCGTTTAGTGTGAAAAAGTATAGTGTTTCACTGTAACCCGCATAGTATGGGATAATCTTTCACATTTTGCCTGGGGTTTGTTTTGCTATTTCTGCAGAAACTTGTGCAGACCATGTGAATTACCATAGAGCAGATATAAATACTAAACAGGCTGTATCTGATATAAATGAATAAACAGGGCTTAAACAATAAGGGGAATTAATTTGTTACCTTTGATAATAAATACATTTTTCTTAGATTGTCATTCATCTAGATGCATTGCAAAGAATTAACAGCATAAATATACCCCAGGAAATATAAAAATACAGCCAGGAAAATACACTTGAACCCAGGTCTGAATTTGTGGAGAAGATCATGCAAATTGGTTGCAGTACCTTACCATTGCCTCAACAAAAAAATAATCTCAAGGTTAAGTCTCATGCTCACCAAGGCTGCATTTATTTAATGAAAAATACAGTAAAAACATTAATATTGTGCATTATTATTACAATTTAAAATAACTGTTTTCTATTTTAATATATTTTAAAATGTAACATTTCAGCGATGGTGAAGCAGAATTTTGAGCAGCATTGCTTCAGTCTTCAGTGTCACATGATCCT
Source organism: Sinocyclocheilus rhinocerous (assembly GCF_001515625.1). Lineage (NCBI taxonomy): Eukaryota > Metazoa > Chordata > Actinopteri > Cypriniformes > Cyprinidae > Sinocyclocheilus > Sinocyclocheilus rhinocerous. The sequence continues at coordinate 148,857 of NW_015661867.1, read as the reverse complement.
TCAGAAATCATTTGAATATGCTGATTTGGTGCTCAAGAAACATCTATTCCTATTATCAATGTGGAAAACAATTTTTGCTGCTTAATATTTTTGTGGAAACCATGAAATACGACCATTTAAAAGTCCGGGGTAAAAAAAAAGAGAGAAAGAAAGAAATTAATTAATATTAAAGTAAATTAAATAATATTTTATTCAGCAAGGTTGCACTAAATTGATCAAAAGTGCCAGTAAAGACATTCATGTTACAAAAGATTTTTTTTTCAAATAAATGCTGTTCTTTTGAACTTTGTGTTCATCAAAGAATCCTGAAAAATGGTTTCACAATAAATAAATAAATAAATACATATTTTTTTTATCAACATTAATAAGGACCATTATTAATAATTGAACACCAATAATATTTGATAATAACTGAATACTTTCTAAAGGATTACGTGACACTTAGGACTGAAGTAATAGCTCCTGAAAATTCAGCTTTTCCATCAGCTTTGTGATAGTTCCTTTAACTGTATGAAATTCTTTCCCACTGTTCATGTATTAGTCTAGTAGTTTTTATGTGACTAATGATTGAAATAATAAAATTTAAAACAGACACATGCTTGTACATACTTTATAAACACAGGTAGCCAAATGACACTAATATCCTGTAATTCTGTATGTGCAGGTAAAGGTCAAAGGTCACCACACAAGACGTACCCTCTGTGGCGATGGATGTGAGTATGCTTTCAATACGGGGTCAGAGCCTTTAGCTTACAGTTTTCTATTAAGTCAAAGGCAGACTTACCATTCACATTTAACATTTGCTGCAGTGGCCTGTGAGAGGTCAGCTGGGAATTGAGTGAAGGAAACGGCATAACAGAAAGCTGAGGAATTCTCAAGTAGCTGAACAAAAAACCTATTTAAAATCCCGAAGAGTTCCCATGATCCTGACCTGGCCCCTCATTCAGCTGGGCTAGACTGCCACTTGGTATTACACACAAAACAGTATATTTTGACACATTATTTTACCTTGCCTTCTTCAGCTTTATTGTGTTGCTTAAATCTAAAGTATGATAGGTGCAGAAATACCACTCTTATTCCTTCTGCAGTATATAGTATGTACTGTATACTGTTCTCAGCATGCACATTTCCGTTCAACTTGACCTTCCATGTGATATCTGAAAAACCAGATACATTTAAAAAAAAAAATTAATTTCTGGATTAAACTGCCATTTTTTAAATAAAAAGACGATAACTGGATGCCACTAACGAACTGGACAGACAACTGGACGAACACACTCAATAGTTCATGTGACAACAATGTATTGTTTGAATTTTACTGTTTATATACTGTTAAATAAAAAAAGTACAAAGAAAGCTAGTACTAAGCCAGCTGTTCTGAAGTAAGCTAGATATTTTGAATAGATTTTCTCTTATCAAATATGTTTAGCTTATGCAAGGAGCACTATTTCCCCTTAATTTTTTTAGTGGCATTTTTTAAACGACAAAGAAAGTTCTGTAATTTTTCAAGGTTCTGTTTTTCCCTCTTAATCAGTTAGCATCAAAGGGGCACACATGCATAAATAATTGGCTAATTCACTTATAGGGGCCAGCGTAGATTAATTCAGTCTGAATTCTAATTATGTTTTCCTGTTTTCACCAACTGACATGGTTGTTGTTCAACATAAAGCTATTAGTTTAATGACAATTAGTATTTTGTGAAAATGCATCCTCTAAAATACATGAAGATGGAGCTGAAGTGAAGGTGTGTAAAAAGGGAACTAGTGCTTTCATCGTGTTTATCTTTGAATGTATTTTCAGACAAATTTTGAATTTAAAAGATGCAGATCTCATGCAGTGTTTGTGAAACAGTCACAAATGAGTGTCATTGAAGGGTGTTTTGCAATACAATATGAACACAATAAGTACATTGTACTTACTTTTTGATGTAAGTACATAGTAGTTAAGGCCACTTAATATAAAGTGGGGCCAACATCTGAGACTTTTTATGATGACTCGCCACCATTTAACAAAAACAAATAACCCATTCAAGGCTATGTGTTACAGTGATTTTACCATGTTTAATGATGCTCCACTTTGCATTATGCCTGAGAACACCACTTACACTGTACCGGTCTTACAATCACTGTAAAAGTGTAAAAGTTTTTTATAATATCATTAATATTAAGATACATTCTTAGAATGTGTATGTAGATTCAGTATAGTCCTGGATTTTGGGTTGCATCCACACTGTTAAAAATTTCCTGTAGAAATTACAGTAACTTACTGGCAGCAGTTCGCCAGTAACTTATCAACTGGTTAAAATTTCAAACACTGCCCCTCTCAAATGGTCTATCTCCCCAATCTATTTACCGGTCTACTATAAGGTTAACTAATGAGTCTTTATTGTAAAGTGTTACCTATTGTTCTTTATAATTCTTTTGCACTTTAATCTGTTTATTAAGTTTAATAAGTTTATAAAATGTTTACTTATGTTAATTTGACATGATTTAAGCACGAAACTGAAAAGAAGTGACGGTCCTATGTGCGTTCTCATCACTTCTCAGCCGAGATTCACAACAAGCTTGTCAGGCTTCACAATGTGCTGATATTTACGTCAAGCGTGAACTCATGAACCCATGTTTGACAGTTGGCCGGAAGCAATGGTTTATAATTTGAAATGTTTAAAATATTAGTATTTTTCTCACACATATTTATAGTTTTGCTTCAGAAGACATTGATTCATCCACTGGGGTCACATAGATTAGTGTTGTGTTTCTTTGTGTGGTTTTTAAAGTGTCAACTTTGAGGGACCTATCCACTTGCATTACATGGACTTTTTTTTTTTAAATCTCTGTGTTCCACAGAATAATGAAAGCCATATACATCAGGGATGGCATGAGGGTGAGTAAGTGATGAGAGAATTAGCATTTTTGAGTGAACAATCCCTTAAAAAGGGATAGTTCACTGAAAAATGAAAATTATGTCATCCTTTATTGACCCTCATGTCGTTCCAAACCCGTATGCACTTCCTTCTTCTATGGAACACAAAAGAAGATATTTTGTAGAATGTTGTTGACCCATTTTGGTGTTTCGGTTCCTGTGGACTTCCATTAAATGGACAAAAAATACAATGAAAGTCAATGGGAACCGAAACTGTTTGGTCACCAGCATTCTTCAAAATATCTTATTTTGTGTTAAACAGAAGAAAGAAGTGCATACAGGTTTGGAATGACATGAGGGTGAGTAAATTATGACAGTTTTCATTTTTGGGTGGACTATCCCATTTAAGGGATTGTTCACTCAAAAATGCAAATTCTCTCATCACTTACTCACCCTCATGCCATACCTGATGTATATGGCTTTCATTCTTCTTTTTCCCTTTAATGTTTACTTAACATTACAGCATACTGCAAGATGTACTTACATCTGAATAAACTCCAAAGTAGTGGCTGCTTCCACTTGGTACATGATGTTATGCACATAATAGCAACCGAAGAGAACAGCAAATGCAGAGGACATATCTGGTAGGTCAATCACAGGAAAGAAGACTTTGCCTTCGATCGCCAGCATCCATTTTTTGCTGTGTAGAATTTAATCTCCTAAAAAAAAATTCAAGTTTTTTTTTTATTGTGTTATTTACAGCTTTGAAAAACATTTCACATTTGATTTTGGTGTCAGTAAAAATATGTCGATGTTGGAGCCTTTCTGATTAGTTCAAAGAGATAGTTCACCCAAAAATTACAATTCTATCATCATTTACTTACCCTTGTTATTCGAAACTTATTTGAGGAGATGTTAGGTAGAAAGTTAGACATAGAGAACCATGAATAAAGTGTGACAAAATGTTTATTTTTAAAAATCATCCCTTTAACATCACTAAATCATGTACTAAAAGTTCTTACCAAGCATGATCAGCCTTGGAGTAGAAGAAGTCAAGCCTGGTCTTTGCATCTGCCAGAGTTGTTGTGACCTACACACACACAAACCACACAGTTTTTCTAAGTGTCAGTTATAGCAATCATTCTTTTAAGTGGGCCATCAACAACAGGACAGCTGCATCAGTAACGTTATTCACATCTGGCACAGCAGCAGAAAGCGCAGTAACGTTATTATCTACACAGATTTCTCAAAATCACATTTATGCTTCCTACTAAGGCGTGCTGAAAATGATTACTTCACTCTAAAATTCTTTTTAC
>NW_015661867.1:128633-131018 GCF_001515625.1 Sinocyclocheilus rhinocerous | reverse complement strand
TTTTTTTTTTTTATCAGTCTGGCTAGTAAACAAAAAAATTTACTAGCCAATGGCGATTCAATTGCCAAGGTGTCCATAGAGGGCTGCCACATATGTCAGTCTGTATATAAGCATAGACCTACTATTAAAATTTTTTTTTTTATTAATTAATTAATTGCAGTTGAACAAAATAACATGACCATTGTGAATGACCCTAATAATCTACTTCAGAGAGACTAAATGGATTGTTGTAGATTGTAGACCAGTGACAGGTTTATGCTCAATGTTATTAAAAACAATATGTTGTTTCCTAAAGCCACTTTTTTGTCTACTCAATGATTTACTCATCTTTTACAATAATGTCTTTTAATTACCTGCATTTTGGGGCTTTTCTCACAAAATTTTGATAGCATATACTGAATATCACAACAAGCTTTTAGCATAAAATTGTAGTTAATTATTTGTTTTTGGCTCAGGTGGTTGCACTAGTTTTTGCACCACACAGTACAGATTAAAACAAGATATTCTTAAAGAAGCTTTATTATTCAAGCTATAACACGTAATGCTCATGTGTACATGTTCAGAAATTCATCAGGGAAAAATAGGAATATGACAATGCTGGTGTGACAACTTCAGAAAGTAATTAAAGAGATTTGTTACTGGGAGATAATTGAAATCCACCAGTGTGAGAGAGCGCTGGACGGATAATATGAAATGTTGAATTGGTGAGGATAATTATGTGTCATTCTGCTTTTGGCAAAATCATTATTTGCTTATTTCTCAATTGGTGGCCCAATTATCTCTTGTAAATTTTCCATGCAAGACATGCACCAAAAAAAAAAAAAAAATAGAATGACTACATTAAAAACTATAAAAAAAAATAAAATAAAAAAAAGGATACTTAATTGACATATTTAAAATTTCTGGTCAGTCGTACCATCTTTCTGTTGGAGAAATTGATTTGAAGACAGTGGGGGGAAAAGAAAATGGTTTTTAAATAAGTTACAATTAGATTAGCATTAATCTCAGTGGTTCAAATGAATGTGTGGCTTTAGGGCTTGTTGGATTTCTAAACTCTGCTCCAGATTGGAGTGTGTCCTGCTCAACTTTAATTGCTCTGTCATGTAAGATGAAAAACATTTCCCACTTAAACTGCTGTCTTTGAGATGATGTTTTATGCTTTGTGCATCTTTAGGCTCTGTTCCTATATATTGCAGTGTTTATCACTTCTGTAACATTCAGGACTCATTTACATATATAAGAATTAAGTACTGCAGACAAAGTTTTCAGCTTTGAGTGTCATCCAAAAAATCAAAACTCAAAGATTGTTAATTATAACATTTATTGTCTTAACATGTGGATCCATAGTGGGCCATGTTTTCACAATATATTATGGCATAAGTACTGAAAGTTTGCAATGGATCCTGCCAAATTAAATTTAAACAGCAAAAAAATATAAAAAACAAAACTTTTACTGCATCTTACAAAAATATTATACAAATATGTAGCTATTTTAATAAATTTTATTATCGTGATGATTATTATTTATTTAATTATACATATTATATATTTTGTAGTCTTTTTAATTACATTCACATTCATTCATTCATTTAAAATGTATAAATTACAATTACGTTCATAAATGTGAAATACCCTGAGAACACAGGGCATTCAATCTTTTGGTTAAAATCTTCCTTAAAGAGATTTAGGGTTTTGAACCAACAAAACCACTGCAGGAGAGAACAAGAATTGGGTGTAATTGTGACAACTAGCCACGGTCTCCCTGTCACAGTACACAGGCAGAGACACGAGTTAAGTGTTCTAAGCAGGTGGGTTTATTGACAATGACTGAAGAGCAAGGTGAGCAGAAGGCAGGCTAGTCAATGGCAGTATGAGAGTTCTTGAATGCTTTGTCTTTGTTGCAGGTATCCTGGTGGAGATCTGGAAGGAAGGAGATCGGGATCGTAGGAACACGGGAAACTCTGGAGGTAAATAACACACATAGTGAGTATACAGGTAAGTAAGGTCTGGAAACAGTTAAAGGTAGTGAACGGTAGATCGGACGATTAGTGACTGTGATGAGCGTGTTCTTGAAGGTGTGCTGATTGCTGGCTGCAGGTGCGGGTGATCAGTAACAAGGTGATTGTGATCGGGTGAGCATCGTGACTGGTGACTGGTGACAGAGACTTCCTGACATTACCTCCCACTCCTGGAAGGCGCGTCCCGCGCCGTAACAATTCCACCGGGGAGGGGGGGTGGGTGCCCTGGAGGCTGGTGCAAGACTGGGATACGGGGAATACCTCCAGGGCGGATCAGGGAGCTCAGGGTCCATGGCGGAGCAGGGAGCTCGGGCGGCCATGGTGGATCAGGAGATTCGGGAGGCCATTGCGGATCAGGAGATTCGGG
>NW_015661867.1:120047-128489 GCF_001515625.1 Sinocyclocheilus rhinocerous | reverse complement strand
CATGGCGGATAAGAAGACTCTGGAGGTCATGGTGGATCAGGAGACACGGGTGGCCATGGCGGATCAGGAGACTCGGCGTGTTCCAGAGGGGGCTGGACGACAAGACTTAGACCGTGCCTTTATTTCTTCGACTTCAAAGTCGGAACAATTTAAATAAAGGACGAGGTTAATCAGCTCGATTAGGAGGAAAGCACTCTTTCAGCCCCAGCTGAAAACACACACATAGAGCGGCGTTGTGCCAGCTCACCTGGTTGGCAAGCTTGAGGAATTCCTCCACATATCGCTCCAACCTCCAACCGTCCTGCCGCAAACGCCACAGCCGGTCCTCAGCAGCAATCATGTTATGGTCCGATCTTCTTTCACAGTACAGAGGCAGAGACACGAGGTAAGTGTTCTAAGCAGGTGGGTTTATTGACAATGACTGAAGAGCAAGGTGAGTCAATGGCAGTATGAGAGCTCTTGAATGCTTAGCTGAATGTAAGTCTCTTTGTCTTTGTTGCAGGTATCCTGGTGGAGATCGGGAACGAAGCAGATCGGGATCGTAGGAACACGGGAAAGTAAATAACACACCGTGAGTATACAGGTAAGTAAGGTCTGGAAACAGTTAAAGGTAGTGAACGGTAGATCGGACGATGAGTGACTGTGAGGAGCGTGTTCTTGAAGGTGTGCTGATTGCTGGCTGCAGGTGCGGGTGATCAGTAACAAGGTGATTGTGATCAGGTGAGCGTCGTGACTGGTGACTGGTGACAGAGACTCTCTGACACTCCCCTATTTAACTAAATTAATCCATTAGATATAAAATACAGAAACATGACACTCTGAAAATTATTATTAGTTAAATTAATTATTAGTTACTAATTTATTTCCCCCCTGATTAAATCAGGACTTTGGTTTGGAATTTGATCTCACAATATAGTAACAATAATGAATGTCTTATTGGTACTAATCAAAATATACATTCACTCATGCAAATATGCTTCATTCACATTACATTAATGTTATACTTGTATAAACTGATATATTGTAACACCTTTTGGGCCGCAACTTTCATTTAAATTTTTCAATGTTTTTTCATATTCTTTCACGGCATAAGTTTCGGTGCTTGGTAACCACATTGAGAACCCTGGTTTATGTTTTTAATTTGGTGCGAGTTCTCTCATCCAATTTTCTTCCTCGTATGTTTGAGCCTTCATGCTGCTTGCAATGTGTTTATAATGATTTGCATATTCATATGCTTGGCAAACCTCCAACATTTTTACGTAGTGCTCATGAAAATGCATCTTTTTTTTTTTGAGGAAAAAAACGTTTCTCTCGGGTTGGGGTGGGATTCGGGAAGGTGGGGTTGGACATTGTAAGTATTTTAATGTGACCTTCATTAGGCATTCATGTCAGCTTATCTATTTATGATTCCAGTTTCTTCCACTCTGTTGTTCAATTAGTGCTTGACCCCTTTAGCAGCGTTGTAAATTAAATGACATTTCCGTGTCGTCCCATATTTAAAATACTGCGTTAGTTGCGGATCAGAAATGATGATCTTCATTCTGCAGCTAATTTATTCATTTAACAATTTCCCTCCAGAAGTTGCAGCAGAAGGCTGTGGAGCAACCTGAGCAGAAGAAATCCAAGTCGGCTGAATTTCTGATGGGTGAGTCCCGTGTGATGAGTTATTGCTCATAATTTGTGTAAGGATTAATTAACTAATTACAGACAAATGGCTCTGGGCTAAATTTTGCTCTTGCTTGTCAGGGCGCAATTTGTAATTATTTTAATCATTTCTTCTTCTTTGTCTCCTTCATATTCTTCGTCTTCTCTCTTTCTCTCTTTTTCACACATCCTTCCTCTTCGTGCTTTTGGGTTTCATTTTAACCTCGATGTGTTTCTGTGTCATTTTAGGAGTAAGGAATTTTAGGTTGCCATTAAATGTGCTTTGGAATAATGTCCCACTCTGACCTTCTCTGTTTTATTTTCATGTGCGCTTTGTCTATCTGTCCTCAGCAGAAAGAGTCTTGATGGAGGGTGTTGTGAATCATGCATTCCAGGAAGTCTCGGAGGAAGAGAGTGAGATGAGAGGTGGCACGCATTATAGGACGCTTGCAACTCAGCAGCAGCGCATGGGGCTGCAGGCCACAGCTACGGCACAAGGTGAAGCTTTATGCTGTCCCTCCCTCAGTAACACAGGCCCGGCCTCACATTCCAGTGCAGCCTGTCCCAACAGGTATAGCGGTGTAGCATAGGTGCATCTGCAGATGTTTCAGGAGAGAGTTTTACAAAATATGTGTGCGTGCTGGATCTGCATGAGATTATATCATGTTGTGCTAGACACATTGCTTATCATCTAGAAGAAACCAGTTTAGTTCTACACCTAAAAACATACGCCCTCTTGTCATAGCAGGTTATGAATCAGATGTGTACTGTAGTTTGTAAGTGTATAACTACTTTCTCATATCCTTGTTTATTGTGCAACGTCAACTAAAAGTAAGCCATTGGTAGGTTGAAAACACTGCGGCTCTATGGCACTTTCAAGTTAGTCTTGCTCAAGTGAATCATGATATGTGGGCTTTTGAATCAACCAATTGCATTTTTCATGCAAATCTTGTATAACTATCTGATAGAGAAAGTGTTTGGGAGATGTGCTTGAAAATACTTGAAAATACTAAAATTGAAAGTAATTTAATACCAATCATCAGTCAGTATAAAGGAGCAATTGTACACTTTGTGCATGTAATCACCAGATCAAGAGTGATCCATCACAACAAGAAAATGCATTGACATGATTGTGTTTAACAGGAACAGTGACAGAAAAGTAGTACTTATTTCAGGAAGAGCACATCTTCTGTTCAACTTGGATGTTACATCATTACAGATTAAAATGCAAATTCATATAATTAATATTTGGAGACTGGGTGTAGGTTTTACAATACACCAACTCTACCACTTAATAATAATAAAAAAAATAATAATTATATAATATTATATAATATAATAATTAATTAAATTACATTAATTATAAATGTGTGTGTGTGTGTGTGTGTGTGTGTAAGTGTCTGCAGTTTTCAGCTCTGCAATGAGAAAACAATTATTTATTTAGTTTTCTCTCTTTTAATTGATTTTTTTTAAACCAATAACTCAGATTTAATTTAGAATAGAGATGCTAAGTTAAATCTCAGTTATTGATAAAAAAAAAAAAAAAACGAAGAAAAGAAATGGAAGTTGGAGGGCAGTTTAAAATACAGACGGTTGCCGTCTTTGTTTGTGTTGTGAAACTTTACAGAGCACTGGAACAAACATAGAGTGTGTTTTAGCTGGCAGGCATATTCCCGCATGTAAATAATTCAATTGATTATCAAATTCAAGCTGAGATCAAACCTTAGCTTTTGCCAATGCATAATTTCAAAAGTAAAACCGCTGTGTTCAATTCCTTTGATAAATACTACATCAACTTTCATTTCACACTGCAATTGAAAAAAAAAAGGGGACAGGTAATTTTGTCCTAAGAGAAGCTATCTTTTGGGTGTATTTGTAAATTCTGTCAGCATGTAGTTGAGAATGTATTTACTTGTACATGTACAAAAATAGCATGTTTTCCCCACTCTAAATCTATAAGCAGCCTCCCTGACAAATCAGTGTTATTCTAGTGAATCTAGTGAAGTCAGACTGCATTGCAGAGCTGCATTATTGATAGTGTTCGTGGAGAACAGAGGAGAGTTTGATTAAGGATGAGAAACACTGGAAGATGACCAGGCAGTGTAGTTAAATCAAAGATATAATTCAAAGACATAATTTCAAAGACCGCCAACGTTATGCAAATGCAAATGTGCAGCCCCTTCCAACAAAAACAGAAATGGAAGCCAAACTGTGTTTACCGTGGAAAAGAGCTTCACTTCAGGACTCAAGTCACTTCAATTTATTTGATGGGTGAATGTCAGTCAAAAGGGGCGTTCACACTGACAACAATTAAATCTCTTGAGGTCGAACTGTATCAGACAGGGAATCGCTGTGTGCACTCCCATTGGTAGTTGCAGCCTCGCATCGCTGCTCATTTGCATGAAGTCAACTCAACTTTGTTGCATCGCCAAAGGTCGTTTTTGCTCATGACAGCAGAAACAGAGACAGTATAAGTAGGAGGATATACTTTTAGATAAATGGATAGAAAAAAAATGCAATTCTCACTATGGCTATTTTAGGAATGAAAGTCCCAGTTTAGAGCTTAAGGACCCAGTCGCCTTTTTGGTAGTCACATTGTGCAGAATGTTACTTACTATTTTCTTTCTTTCTTTCTTTTCCTCCAGTTTTTAGCACAATTTAAGCAAAATTTATGATAGATTTCATTGCTGATTTGAAATATGTTTTTAAAACATATTCTTGACAAAGAGGTTTGGAGATTCTGGCCCATCCCCATTTGAGTAGATAGGAACCGAAAACTACTTGTTGACTCTCATTGGAAAAGTTTGTGATATCATTTGTAATAGAAATTAAATTCTAAGCATATCAATTCTTTTATAGATGAAGTTTGCTCAGATTCATCTTTTCAAACCATTTTCAAGATGTCAAACCTGCAGTTGAGACATGGAGGTGCTGAGTATTGAAGAGCAGAGAGCAGTGACTGTTTAACAGGAATAACTCTGGCAAGATGCTTTAATGCCCAAAGGTCAGTGATTGCTAATAAGGAGTCAATGGGATACAGCATTTGCTTTGTCGCCCCTCTCTCGCTTTCTCTCCCTCTCTCTCTGAATGGTGACCCTAGAGCAGTGTTAGGGTATTGTCTTTGAAAGCCAGGGCTCCTTGGCTTATACACATTTCTTATTAGTTCTTTTGAACACAGGTAACATATGGCAGGTTGTGTTTAAAAGATTGCCTGCTCTGACCTTTCTAGCATGCTAATTAGGCCCCTGAGCAGCGTTGGGCCCTCGTGAGTGCAGCTCAGGGAAACGTGACCAAATGGGGCCTTATCAGGTAGCCTGTGCCAGCCGGCGTGAGTGGTGTGGACTTTCAAAATTAACATTTTCACTTCATGTGCTTCTAATAATCACTAACATCACCTGGCCCACCAACCATCAACCCCCCTCACTTTCTCTTTTCTCTCTTTTGCCCGCCTGGACTTTCTACAGGAAATGAAGGTGCCCAAAATTACTTTGACCCCTCTTTGGCAGCGGAGGGTGACCCAAGGCGGTGCAGGATGTCTGGGGTCAGAGGCAGAGATGAGCTGGTATTAAGTATGCCATTTTTTCTCGTAATAGGCCATCTCAGTTCATTAAAGCGGGGTGAGCGAGATCACTCGTAGCCAGTCAGAGTGCTGGGTGGGCTCTATGTAAATACTTTTACCAGTGGGTCACGAGAGAGGGTGGTGCTGTGACTGTCATTGCTGAAGGTCACCTATCATTGGTCAGTTCCATTTCGGATCCCTATGCTTCCCTTAACTTCCTTTAAATTAAGGGGGTTCCTTCCAATACGGCTACATGCACCTCAGTGCGTCTATTAAAAGTGTGCACTGGGGAGCAAAGTCATATGCATGTTATAATGAAACATGGCTATTAACAGAAAAGCCATTCTGACTGTATCTGTTGGACATTGCCATCCTGTAATATTCCACAATCCTCACAAACCTACAAACCTTTGATAATGACAATCCAGAGGTGGGGACACCTTCAAATGATATTTAGCATAAATTTCATTGCTGTCAAATGACTTACATTGGACTTGCTCGCGTGTTATTATTAGCTCCTGAGCTATAATCATTTAATGTAAATGAAGGTCAGGAATTAGTGTCAGTTGTTGGAAATTCAACCATTATGATCCTTCATGTTTCGTTTGGACTTTGCAATCCATGTGAAATCAGTCAGAGAGTGGTGTTCGAGAGCACAGCAATAAGTGTACCATATGCCAGCTGTAATATTAATCAAGTTAGATTTTTCTTCATAGAAGTCATATGAGCTTTGAAGAAGCATTCACTGAGCAGTAGATGTTTCTACAGGGCTTAAACTCTATCAGGTTCTGTATCAAGCCCTGTTCTGTGAAGACATTATGTGAGTGTTGTTTAAACAAATTCCATCAGTAATATATATATATATATATATATAAAAATCAATTCTCTGCTTTTTTACCTCCATTATGAGATGCTTGTGATTTTTTTCATGTAAGATGTTACCAGCAGGCAAGGTATTAGCGCACAGATCTGAAGCTTCAGTGCAAAGAGTGTAATTCCCCAACAAAGCATTGAGCTCTCATGTAGGCATGGAGCTCAACTTCTTGTGCGAGAGCCATTGTTGTGTGTGACTCCAGCCTTTGTCCCATTAGCATAGGGTTGGATTAAGACTCTCTCCCAAGTGGAGTGTCGGACTTATGCTGCTTTTGTCTTGGTGTAAAATGCTCTTGGTGGATCGGTTGAGGTACCGCACAGCAGTTGTAATTAGTTTGCCAGACTGCCATTGGGTTTAGGCCTCACGCTACACGCGAATACGGTGTTAGCTGTCTAACACTCAACTGGATTGTTGTGGATTTAGCTGGAGTGTATAGATTAGCCTCTTCACTATTGTCTTAGAATGCTCATAAAATCCTTCAAAGAAACAGAAGGAAAGAGGATACAGGATTAGCACACACAGTAGAAGGACGATCACGGTTAGAATTCATCTATGAGGCTTTAACACTGTCACAGTAGTCTTGAGACAATTGCCTGCAAGCCTTCTTCACCGCCACCTCTTAGTGTAGGCCATAGTCTGGTAATTCTCTAAATATCTCCACACTTCTAACACTTAAAGGGTTTGGAGCATCATTAGCAGAATGGCCACAGTCCAGTATGCTGTGTGTAAAACTCTCAGGGAACCAATTGGATGATTCAAATGTTCTTTCCTGTGGCAGACAAAAATGTGAACAGTTCATAAGGTTCTCTGTTCCAAAATCTAGATAGCCACCTTGCTGTCTACTCCATAACATAGGCTGCTACCTTCAATAGCACATGAAATTCCCTGCATGGGGAATTTTGTCCTCACACGAAATTAACGATTGCATGGATTGCTATTGAACAGACTGGATTTTTCGAAACAACGGTATATGACCACACTTTAACTTAGATGAAACCTGATTTAGAACACTCCAAATATTATGTGTAAAACTAATAGAGCTCCTCCTGCAGCTGATTAAAAAAAAAGAGTTGAATGTTAACTAGTTGCTAAGTTAACAATGCAGCACTCCAAGTATAATAACAACAGACACATATTGGACTATATAAAAATCCATTTTTATTCAGACTTAATTGAACTATTTCTATCAGTACTTTTTGCTATTGAATAAATTATATTTATAACCAGTATTTTGCTTATGCCATCTTGGATGAATGCTTTCACTGAGCCTATCACAGTGCACTATGGGATTCCTGTATGCGTGAAGGATACATGCAGTACTGCCTTAGAACTGGGCCAAAAGAAGTTTCCCTCTCAGTTGGTCACTACGAGTCACGTCGTGACCGACGAATTGGGATCTCGCTTAGAGAGACCAATCCACTTCGAGTGTAAACTAAACGAGTCAATGCACATTGGCATGCGATGATTGCATCCAGCTGCCGCTGATCACAGCGTGAGCATAAACGCATACCAGCGGTGCAACGCATACCAGCTTTTCGATTCGGAGCCGAGCGACAACATCATTCTGCTCCTACCAAACTGCTTTGTGTCTGCAAGTCTAGCGCGCTCTCGGGAGATTTTTGTGGTGGCGGACGGTGCTTCAGCGGTGGTCGTTCCTGTGTTGAGTTGGTTGCGCACTTCAGGCTGCACTACCCCCCCTGTCGTGCTGCAAGCGGCCATTTCCCTTGTGCGTCTCAGCACGTAAAAGAGCATTTCCCTAAAAGAGCCAATTTCTCTAAAAGAGTACAATAAGCGGGTGCGTCTTTGTAAAGACGACGTATCGTCTTTTTAAAGATGCTGTTTCACCCGTGCGTTTCTGGATGTGGTCGTTACCTGACGCTGGGTGATGGTCACGATTTCTGCCTCACGTGTCTGGGCATTAAACACGCTGAGGTGGTGTTCGCGGATGAGTCATGTTCCCATTGCGGGAAGATGACCATCTCGGAGCTGCGGGCAAGGCTCCGTTTCCTCCAGGGGGGCGGAGCTTCGTTGCCTCTGCCACGATCAAGTGTTCGTCCTGGCGGCAGCCAGGCGTGGACTACTTTGGGCAGTAGCACGGGCGGTCTGAGGGTTACAGTGGTGGCAAACTCTTCAGGGAAACAATCCTCGGGGGACCATCGCTCCTCTAGCACTTCGCAACCAGTTGAGCCACCAAAGGAACGCGCTGGGCCCTCTTCAAAGTGCGTACGAGCGATATCCTTCGGTGCTCCTACTGACGACCGGATGTCGATCACTGCATCGGAGGGAGAGCTCAATGTAGACCTCAGTGCAGCCGAGGAAGATTCGGCTGCACTGCCGCCCTCCGGGATGGTGGCAAGGCCTGAAT
>NW_015661867.1:119235-119605 GCF_001515625.1 Sinocyclocheilus rhinocerous | reverse complement strand
AGGGGGTATACAAGGGTCCCCCCGGTGGAGCGGTCGGTTGCGATGCAGTTGTGTCCTAATACCGCCTCCACCCGGCAGGGCGAACCGTGCCTCCCCTCCCGGGTCTGTAGGTATTCGTCTGGCCTGTCTGGCAATGCTTATACGGCCTGTGGAGAAGCTGCCTCCGCCTTACACGCTACGGCGTTACTGCAGGTTCATCAGGCCAAGGCACTGAGGGACCTGCACGAGGGTGGTCATGTTCCGGAAGTTCTGAAAGAGCTATGAACCGCTACTGACCTCGCGCTCCGAGTGACGAAGGTCATCGCGAGTTCTCTGGGTCGTGCGATGTCCACACTTGTGGTCCAGGAGCGCCATTTCTGGCTGTGTCTGG
>NW_015661867.1:118477-119166 GCF_001515625.1 Sinocyclocheilus rhinocerous | reverse complement strand
AAATAAAGTTCGGTTCCTTAATGCCCCTGTGTCCCAGACCGGCCTCTTCGGTGACGCGGTCGAGAGCTTGGCCCAGCAGCTCTCAGCTGCACAGAAGCAGACTGAGGAGGTTTGTCACACCCTGCTCCGGCGGGCAGCTGCTGCATCCACCCGTCCGCCGGCCGCATCGCCCCAGCCTGCTCGTCGCCGAAGGCGGCCCCCTGCGTCCGACCCTGCTCCTGCGCCGCATCTGCAGCAGCCTCCAGGAAGCGGCGCCGTAGAGCTGGGCGTAGGCAGGCCGCCCCACCCATCCAGGCCCCCGTCAAACCTGGAGGTGAGCGAAAGAGCAAGAGGCCCGGGACAGGCGACCCAGAGAGGGAGGAAGCTGCTCTTTGGGGGACGGTGAAGGCACCTCTCCCTCCCTCGCAGGAGGGCCAGGTTGAGAATCTGGAAAATCTTGATGAGAGAGTGGTTTTCTCTGTCCCTGGGTCCCGGGAGGGCACGGAGAGTCGCGGACAGACCAGCACCGGACCATACTCCTCCTCCTCCATCGCCAGCAGTGGGCGGTTCGAGAGCATCAATAAAGGCCCAACTCACGCACCCTCTGCCAAACTGTTGAACCAGGTAAGCGTTGCACTGCACACTCAGACCCCTCTTCGGTCCGCTCACAAGCCGCCCGAGTTGGGTCCCTGCGTTCCACCTTGCTGCCC
>NW_015661867.1:116814-118083 GCF_001515625.1 Sinocyclocheilus rhinocerous | reverse complement strand
TGCCAACCCGTGGAACCAGGTGAGCCTTGCACCCCACACTCACACCCCTCTCCGGCCCTCTCACAAGCCGCCCGAGTTGGGTCCCTGTGTTCCACCTCGTTGCCCCACTGCGGGTACGGCGGTACCGCTTGCACGGTATCTGGGTGCCTGGCTAGCGCTACCCAACCCGTCTCGTTGGCTTCAGTGGACCATCAGCCTCGTCTATGCGATTCAGTTCGCCCGGCATCCCCCCATGTTCAGTGGCATCCGCTTCACGACAGTGAAGGCGGCCGATGCTCCTGTCTTGGGTGCGGAGATCGCAGTCCTACTGGCGAAGGATGCGATAGAGCCGGTCCCTCCAGCCGATATGAATATAGGTTTTTACAGCCCTTATTTCATTGTACCCAAGAAAGGTGGTGGGTTATGACCAATCTTGGATCTGCGTGTCTTGAACCGGGCCCTTCGCCGGTTAACGTTCAAGATGTTGGCGCAGAAACGCATCTTCGGGTGCATCCGTCCCCGAGATTGGTTTGCAGCGATCGACCTGAAGGATGCGTACTTTCATGTGTCGATCCTTCCGCGCCACATACCATTTCTGTGGTTCGCGTTCGAAGGACAAGCATATCAGTACGATGTCCTGCCCTCTGGGCTGTCCCTGTCGCCCCGTGTCTTCACGCAAGTTGCGGAGGCAGCCCTTGTTCCTTTGAGAGAACAGGGCATTCGCATTCCCAACTACCTCAACGACTGGCTCATACTAGCTCAGTCTCAGCATCAGTTGTGTGCACACAGGGACTTGGTGCTTTCGCACCTCAGCCGGTTGGGCCTTCAGGTCAACTGGGAAAAGAGCAAACTCTCCTGGGAGGGGATCTCTTTTCTCGGTATGGAGTTGGATTCGGTCAAACAGACAGCACGCCTCACAGAGGAACGTGCGCGGTCAGTGCTGAACTGCTTGAATTCATTCAAGGACAGGACAGGACAGCAGTCCCACTGAAACTATTTCAGAGGCTCCTGCGGCATATGGCAGCTGCAGCGGCAGTTACACTGCTGGGGCTCCTTCATATGAGACCGCTTCAGCACTGGCTTCATGGTCGAGTCCCGAGGTGGGCGTGGCAATGCAGCACTCACCGGGTCCAAGTTACACCGGCCTGTCGCCAAAACCTTCACCCCGTGGTCAGACCTTGTGTTCCTCTGGGCAGGAGTGCCCCTAGAACAGGTCTCCAGGCCTGCTGTGGTTTACACGGATGCCTCCACCACCGGCTGGGGGGCCACGTACAATGGGCACGCAGTGTC
>NW_015661867.1:110733-116298 GCF_001515625.1 Sinocyclocheilus rhinocerous | reverse complement strand
TCTACGAGACACACTTAGTTCATCGAGTGGTGTTCTTCTCACCAAGAAGACCCCCAGAGATGCCCAATCAGGGTCGTGCTTTCCTTTTTGCAGCAAGGGTTGGAGCGAAGGCTGTCTCCCTCCACCCTTAAGGTCTATGTTGCTGTGATTGCTGCTAACCCTGACCCCATGGAAGGGAAGTCGGTAGGGAAGCATGATCTGGTCATCAGGTTACTTAAGGGGGTTAGAAGGTTAAATCCTCCCCGGCCCTCCTCTATACCCTCTTGCGACCTGTCTCTAGTGCTCAAAGCACTACAGCAGGGCCCATTTGAGCCTTTGCAGTCAGTTGAGCTGAAGTTTCTTTCAATGAAAACTCTGCTCTTGCTTGCACTGGCCTCCATCAAGAGGGTAGGGGACCTGCACGCATTTTCGGTCGACGATTCGTGCCTAGAGTTTGGGCCAGCTGACTCCCTGGTAATCCTGAGGTCCCGGCCCGGCTACGATCAGAGATCAGGTAGTGAACCTGCAAGTGCTGCCCCCGGAGGAGGCAGACCCAGCCCTAGCGTTGCTTTGTCCCATCCAAGCATTGAGGTGCTACATAGAACGGACACAAAGCTTTAGGACCTCAGACCAGCTCTTTGTCTGCTACAGAGGCCGTCAGAAGGGGAATGCCGTCTCTAATCAGAGGATGGCCCACTGGATAGTGGATGCCATCACCCTGGCTTATCAGGCACAGGGTGTGCCCTGCCTGCTCAGGTTGCGAGTTCACTCTACTAGGAGTGTTGCATCCTCCTGCGCGCTGGCTCGTGGCGCCCTGCTGACAGATATTTGTAGAGCTGCAGGCTGGCCGACCCCCAACACGTTCACTAGATTCTATAGCCTTTGTGTGGAGCCGGTATCCCCCTGTGTTCTCACCTCAAACGGGTGGAGGCACTGAGAGGCCCCGGTTTAGTGTCGGCTTGCTAAAACTGCTCCAGAGTGTCCGTACTGTAGACCCTGTCGGGCTCCTCCATCCCCTTTGGCAGCCAGAAGTGGCGGAACGTCCGGCGCCAGGCCCTCACTCGATGAATCCATGAGAACCGGTAGAGGGCTGGGTTCCATATGTAGAGGCCTAAGTGGTTCCCATATGTGTAAAGTCCACGGTATAGCATCAGAGCCCGTGTTTCCCCGTCAGACTTCTGCCATTTCCAAGAGGGTTACAATCGCCTCTAATCTTCCATATGCACCTAAACGGATGTTCATATGTGTAAGTGCTTCCGAAACCTCCTTCGGGAAGGATGGGGCTTCCACAACGTTTCTGTTCCAAGTGGAACAGCTACGTTTTACCAGTGTTATCCAATCTCACTGAGTGGGTAGGGTTACGATAACGGTGACTGGTCTTCCTGTTGCGAGCCCCGGCCTACACCAAAAAGGGGCGCAGGAGGCTTGCTCAGGACACTGGAAGGGGCAGCATCCATGGCGCTTTGGTAGGGATCCCAATTCATCGGTCACCGACGTGACGTAGAGAGTGACTGACTGAAAGGGAACGTCACGTCCCGTCGCCACGGCTGCTGTACCACCGCTGAGCGGCTGGGTCACCGGCTCGGTTCCTCAGCGAAAACCTGATATGCGTTGCACCGGCTGCCGTTTTATGCTCACGCTGTGATCAGCGGCAGCTAGATGCAATCATCGCATGCCAATGTGCATTGACTTGTTTAGTTTACACTCAAAGTGGATTGGTCTCTCTAAGCGAGATCCCAAATCGTCAGTCACGACGTGACGTCTCCGTTCCCTCCTTCAGGGAACGAGGGTTACATACGTAACCGAGAGGTTTCTACTATTTGGAACAGCCTTCAAATCAGCAGAGTGCCTAAGATACCTTAAAATGCTGTCTAGGTAGGCAGTTTTAGAACAGACTTAATATGTATCTTTGCACTTTGGCCTGTCTTCATCCAGGTGTTTCCCCATTGGTGTGTTGTGCAGTACTGGGAAACAAGTACAATCACATTAGGGCTTCATTAGCACTACTCTCTTTGATTAACTCAGGGGTTTAATTAAATCGTACTTCTGTGTAATTTGGTGCAGATGAGGAATGTGTCTAAACCTCTGAGCAGAGTTTAACATCACTATCACTGACTCGTCAGATTTGTGTTTGTTGTGCATATTTTTATTTGATGTATAACCATAGTGCATGTGTATCATAGGAATGGTGACATCTGAGCATGCTGAGGATGTTGAACCAGCGGCTAAGGATGGATGGAGGGATCGACGGAGGGCTGAGCAGTTGGAAATGGAGCAGCTCAGAGAGCGGGTTCAGAGAGACATGATCCCAGTGGGCAGACTCACTTTAGAGCAGGTCAGTAATATATAAACCCATTAATCTCAGATGGCCAGAATAATCAGTGCTGTGAAGTCATCGTGTCACAGCCTGAATTACATCCATTCTACACTCTGTCAGCAAATGGCAATAGATGATGCAGCTTTTTAAAAATGTAATTTAATTTGTATTTATTTATTTATTATTTTTTTTAAATCAAGGTCTACACTGTAAATTAAAGATGTTGCTTATAACAGGACGTTTGTAGTTTTGTTCTAGTCATGTCACACCACTCAGTTGCTGTTGTGTAGGGGGATTATTCACTTTGATTATTATTATTTTTTTTTAGTTTGATTAAACTAGTTTGTGTTCTTGTTGCCCACTATTGACAGGGTTTTTCAGAACATACTGATTTTATGCATTTACTTGTTTTATTTTGTGGGTTTTAAAATTTTTATTGATAAAGGGAGGAAATGGGACATGACACAGCAATCAAACCATCCACATGAGTAGTACAAATTATGAGGTCATGAACGTGGGCTAACTGCTAAGACCATAGTAGACTAGAGTAAACTTGTCACTGTGTGAATGAATGGAACGGTTTCGTCTACTACCCAAACTTGAGCATGCATGACGCTCATGGTGTTTTCAGTATATGTTATCTCACTCACTATATGACAACATGAACACATGAACTTCCTCTCTAGAGCTGCTCTGAGAGTTCATTTCTCCAGAATTTCACCATTTCGTTTGAGAAAACTATTGTCATATCATACATATAGAAACTTCACAACAACCCATCAAAAAATAAAAGTTTTAAAGTTTCAGTTGCATTGAATTAGACATACTTTTTGATTATAAAAATTAAAAAACCTTCAAATGGAATCCAGAAAAAATAAATAATTCACAGTGCCCTAAAAAAATTTTTTTTTATTAAACTTGCATTAATGTTTTGTTAAAGATCATAAGTTCCTTGACTTAAATCAACTGGGCATGATTTTTCGTTTACTTTGATCATTTAAACAGAGTCCTTAAAAATTAAAACAGGAAAAAAAAAAAACTGAATCCAGAAAACACACACACACACACACACACACAACACACACACACACACTGCTATTCCTATCATTATGGGGACATTCGATAGGCGTAATTGTTTTTATACTGTACAAACTGTATTTTCTATCCCCTTACCCTAACCCTACCCCTCATACAAAGCTTTCTGTATTTTTAGATTTTCAAAACACTTCATTCTGTATGATTTGTAAGCACATTTTTCTCATGGGGACCTAAAACATAAGGTCAAAATTAACTGGTATTTCTATACTTGTGGGGACATTTAGTCCCCATAACATAGTGAATACCAGTACACACACACACACACACACACGCACACTCTGAGTTAGCATGTTGCTAAGCAATATTTACAATCAGCATTTATCACGTCATGCACTTTCTTTGTTAAAATAGTTTTTCACTGAGCTTGATTTGTCTTACATGACAACACTTGTGTGTCCATGCCTTTAAATGATCTCTATGTAGGCTCACATAAAGTGAAGTTTTACTTGCGTAATTTTATTTTGCATTCTATGTGTTATACATTTTTTTTGGTTATTGGAATATAACTTATGGGTGCCGGATATCTTTTTTTATTTTTATTTTAGTAGAATATTTATTTATGTATGTGGCCCAGTTTCATTGTTTATGGTGAAAACCCACTGTGAATGTGCATCATAATATAATGTACTACAAGTTCACTTTATTTATGTCTTCATAGAATACATTTTTTTCTATGAAACCAAACAGAAAATTCTGGGACTTTTCAGGTCATATTCTAGATGCTTCACTTTCTATGCAATTCAATACAGAGGAATTGTCAAAAGCACAAAAATGTGAAATTGCACTGAACAAGATCAGAATTAGCCAGCATATTTAAGCTGTAATCAGTCTTGACAACTTGTTATGACTGAAATGTGAATGAAGGGTTGCACATTAAATAGAGAATCTGAAGTTGAAGTGAGAAATGAACGCATAAGGAGCGGATGGGATGTAATGGTTTGTTTGAGTCATGGCGTGTATTGAATAATCACTCTTGGTTTGTGTGTGACTGCAGATGAGAGCTCTCCAACTGTTCGGAAAACACAACATTATCCCTACCACACTCCACAGCTATTTCACAATAATGTGGGTTTAAGCAGTACACGATGTACTGCTGTCAGTCAGAGAGTATAAAGCCTCTTAAACGTGCTGACTGAATTCTGTGGTGTGTATCTGTAGGGTTTGCTTGCAGATTGTATTAACACGTCTCTTTAGATGTTCTGAATTTAAGTTAGCCACATTCAGTGGCAGAATGCCGTCTGTTGGTCCTAAACAAGAACATGGATTTTCCTTTTTGGCAGGAAGAGCGTTCAGAGTGAGGGAAGACAGAGGAAAAGGTGTGGGCGAGGAAGCAGAGAGTAATGTCGCTCTTAAGGGGAAGTTCAAAGGTACTGATGTGTGTCCAGAAAAAGGAAAGATTACTGTAGGTATGTCAAATGAGATTTCCTGAGGTACAGGAACTGCTGCTGAGACCTTCTGCTGTCTTTCCCCATCATTCACACTGTACTATCACTCAAACACACAATCACAGGCTAATACGGACAATTCTATACTGTAAAACATGTATAAATAGTATGCATTCCTAATAAAATAAATGTCACTGTCACATCGCGCTGTTGAGGGAACACGCTGGAGTCACAAGGAAACGTTTAACAGTCTTTAATCATGAAACACAGGAGATAATCCACAATAGGAGCTTGAGCCAACACATGTAGAGAACGAGTAGACCTCACAAACACAAACTGAACAGACTAAGACTTTTTAACACAGGGCAATCAGGGGAACACAGGTGACATCAATGGAACATAATCAAAATAAACGAGGACAGGAACATGACCAAATAAGGCAAAACAGGAACTGAAACACATGACAAAACAGGTCCAATCCTGACATTTCGCCCCCCTCCCGGAAGGTGCGTCCTCGCACTGTAGAACAACAGAGGGGGAATGGGTGGGAACTAAGGAAGAGGCTCAAGAGGAGGACAGCCACCTGGGAGGGGGCTGGCAGAAATAGACCAGGGAGGTGACGAAGGAGGGAGGAGCCAGGGAGGAGACAGAAGGGACTTGGAGCAGGAGGAGTCCAGCTGAACCCAGACCACAGCCATAATGACGGCCCACGTTGGAGCCGACGGAGGGAGGAGCCATGGAGGAGGAATGGCTGCCGACTCCAGGGGGCCGACCAATGGCTGCGGA
>NW_015661867.1:107320-107496 GCF_001515625.1 Sinocyclocheilus rhinocerous | reverse complement strand
GGGCATTCAGAGCATTCAGAGCTAAACTCTGGATCGGGAGCCCCCTCTAGGCTGAACACCGGAACAGGAGGGATGAATTCGGTGAATTCGGGGACTGGAGCCCTCTCCTCTTCGGTTTGGCACATTCGACGCGCCATACTCAGCTCACCCTCAGCCGCGGTGCAGGGGGCGGAGCT
>NW_015661867.1:106241-107196 GCF_001515625.1 Sinocyclocheilus rhinocerous | reverse complement strand
GGAATTGGCTCTCCGTCATCGGTGGGCTCGGGCTTTAGCTCCGCACAGCGGGGAGAGGGTGGGCTGGGCTCTGGGTCCGGAGTGGATCTGGCGAGATCATCCTCGGGAGAGACGGTGAGAGGTGACCCGTTTCTTGCAAGAATCCACTCCACAAACGCGCCGAAATCCTCTCGAGGACCATCTTCGGACGACGGCGCTCTGCACTCGATGTTTAGACTGGCATCCTAGAACGCACAGAGCGCGTCATCCGGGTAGCTGATGGTGTGCTTGCTAACAGCTGGAACAGTCTAGTATGGTCCTCGAGAGCTTTGTCCCCCTGCTCCAGCAGGAGGAGGAGGTATTCGGAGCGAAGAAGGGCATCCATCCAGGGAACACAATGGAAAAAAAAAAGATACTGGGAAAAACGAGAAAACAAACGGAGGGGAAAACACGGATGTAACTGTTTTTTGGTCAGGTCTTCTGTCACGTCATGCTGTTGAGGGAACACACTGGAGTCACAAGGAAATGTTTAACAGTCTTTAATCACGAAACACAGGCGATAATCCACAATAGGAGCTTGAGCCAACACACGTAGAGAACGAGTAGACCTCACAAACACAAACTGAACAGACTAGGACTTTTAAACACAGGGCAATCAGGGGAACACAGGTGACATCAATGGAACATAGTCAAACTAAACGAGGACAGGAACATGACCAAATATGGCAAAACAGGAACTGAAACACATGACAAAACAGGTCCAAACCTGACATTTCGCCCCCTCCCGGAAGGTGCGTCCTCGCACCGTAGAACAACAGAGGGGGGGGTGGGTAGTAACTAAGGAGGAGGCTCTGGAGGAGGACAGAGGGCCGGCAGACAGGGTCCAGGGAGGAGACGATGAAGGGAGGAGCCAGGGAGGAGACAGGAGGGGCTTGGAGCAGGAGGAGCCAAGCAGGACCCAGGCCACAGCCATGAT
>NW_015661867.1:105381-106173 GCF_001515625.1 Sinocyclocheilus rhinocerous | reverse complement strand
TATATATATATATATATATATATATATATACAGTGCTGCTTGAAAGTTTGTGAACCCCTTAGAATTGTGTATATTTCTACATAAATATAACCCAAAACAAATCATCAGATTTTCATGCAAGTCCTGAAAGTTGACAGAGAGAACCTAATCAAACAAATGCGATGAAAATATATACTTTGTCATTTATTTATTCAGGAAAATGATAACAATATTACATATCTGTGAGCGGCAAAATTATGTTAATCTCTAGGATTAGCTGTTAATTTGAAGGTGAAATTAAAGTCCATCTATTCAGAAGTGTTTTTAATCAGTGAGATGACAATCAGGTGTCAGTGTTTGCCCTGTTTTATCTAAAGAACAGGGATCTATCAAAATTTGGTCCTGTTTGTGGAAGAGTATCATGGCACAAACAAATGAGATCTCTGAGGAGTTGGTGTTGCTCATCAGGCTAGAAAAGGTTTCAAAGCCATCTCTAAAGAGTTTGGACTCCACCAATCCACAGTCAGACAGATTGTGTACAAATGAAGGAAATTCAAGACCACTGTTACCCTCCCTAGGGGTGCTCCTCCAACAAAGATCACTCCAAAAGAAAGACGTGTAAAAGTCAGCTAGGTTTCAAAGGGCTGCAGGCTAACTTCTAAGCAACTAAAGGCCTTTCTCACATTGGCTAATGTTAATATTTATGAGCCCATCATCAGGAGATCACTGAACAACCATGGTGTCCATGGCAGAGTCGCAAGAAGAAAGCCACTGCTCTCCAAAAAGAACATTGCTGCCCATCTGCAGTTTGCT
>NW_015661867.1:102820-104896 GCF_001515625.1 Sinocyclocheilus rhinocerous | reverse complement strand
TTTTTCTCAATAAATAAATGACAAAGTATATATTTTTGTCTCCTTTATTTGATTGGATTCTCTTTGTCTACTTTCAGGATTTGTGTGAAAATGTAATTATGTTTTGGGTCATATTTATGCAGAAATATAGAAAATTCTAAAGGGTTCACAAACTTTCAAGCAGTACTGTGTATATATATATATATATATATATATTAGTGCTATGATTAATCGATTTGACAGCACTATATACATATATCAAACCGCTTACACAATCCTTTCAAATTTTGTTCAGTCTTGGATGTGATCTTATTATTTCTTCAGTAAAGTGTATGTATACTGTTCACATTATGCATGTTTTCATTATCCACTGAATTGCCAGATGACCTTCTGTTGTGTTCTGTTGTAGAACCAAAGCACAATGCATTAAGTACTGTGTCCCACAATGCAGTGCACTTGAGTTGACCTTCTATTTTAAGTGTGAAGAATTTATTAGAACTAACATTGCCCACATTTTTTTTTCTTGATTCATTCTTAACTACTGTTAATGTTGCGTGATACATACTGTTTTACACTAGTAGTGTTTAGTAAGCTATAAGGGTTTTTCATACCAATCATTAAGTGTCAATGTTTGTGAGTTGTTGAGTGTCATAACAACAGCAAAGCCTAAATTTATCTAACATTTTAAAACTATTCTTTCACTTATTTGCAAGCCCTGAATGAATTTTGAAGTTTGAGTTTTTGTGTTATCTAAAATTTTAAAATTTGGTTTCTTCATAATATTGTTTATAACATTTGAATGTGTATAATTTGTTTGTTCAGATTAGGCGCATAGATGAGGAAGAAGCCATTATGCAGGACAGACTCTATGCTGTGTTTCGAATTGCGAATTTCTCTACATCCAATCTGATTTGAAATAATCATTAATCTGTGTTTCCAAAGCCATTTACATTTTGCTGACATTTGTGAGGAGATGTAATATACTCCACATTGTATTGTCTCTACCAGTGCATTCTTGGTAAGTTGCCAAAGGCGAGGAAATCTGTCCGTGTCATTGGACGCAAATTAGCATCAATTTCATCCTGTTCACTTCAGTCTACAGCCCTTTCTCTCTCGTGCTCTCTGTTTCTGAGTGTCAGGCCTGCAGGCTTGGCTGTGTTTAAGTTTTTAATAATTGTGCAGCATCACACAGACTGATCTAATGAAATCAGGGCTGTTAGTTGAACACTGGTGCAGAGGTTTGTTAGATGACCCTCTCTATGTCCTCTCATATCAGCGCTGGGTGATTGTTACTCGGATGAGACCACCCACATTCACTGAAAGAATACTGTGACGTGTCTATTTTTTAGCAGATTTCCAACAGTTTCTCTGTCCGAGATAGAGACTTTCAGTGGCAGTATTACAGAATCTCTTATCTGGTGTGGTGTGAATGTCTCCTATTATATTTTTATTTTATTTTTTGTAATAAATTGGTGTGGCTGATGTTATACTAATTGTTTAACATTTAGGTTTATAAATAAGTACTTTGGGAATAAAATTGTTCCCAAAAGTAAGCTAAATTCTTACTCTTCTATTTACATTCTCTAGTGGAAAGATTCTTCAAATAAATTATATTTATTTAATTTATTTATTTAATTATGGCATGAAATGTTATGGCATGTCCTCATTTAGATAAGCTTATTAAATATGTGTCTGTATGTATATCTTTAGGGCGGAGAATCACTTGCTGAATTTTCTGCGTCAACTGTAGGCTGAGGTCATCGACCAATATGATGAAATTATTGAAGAAACAGAAAGCACAGAGCCACTGGGCATTGAATCTGACCTCCACTGGCAGTTACACTATCTCTCTTTCTTTCTCTCTTTCTTACAGAGAACACATCACTTCCTTTATGCAAAAAAGTGTGGACTGTCATAATTAATATAATTTTAATAGATTAATGAAATGAAGGTTGAAGGCAATACTGATTGTTGAACAATTGCCAACTAGTAACAACTACTATTGCAAATATTGCATTGCACTGCACTGCACTTGAGTTTATCAAGAACATTATTTTTCATTTCAAAATGTATCACTTTTTCCTAAAACAGAGCTTA
>NW_015661867.1:100010-102810 GCF_001515625.1 Sinocyclocheilus rhinocerous | reverse complement strand
ATATATACTGATGTATACTAGTACTAATGATACAGACTACAAGAGACACTTGCCTCTGTTTGAACCATGTGGTCGAAAAAGACTTTGATGTCACTCCTTTAAAGTAAATCTGATTTAAGAAAAATCAAACCATTATTTTAAAGGCAGTAATGTCACAACATAACAAGGCTGAACAGTAAGTACAAATTCTGCATTTTAGTGAAACTCTGGTATTTTCATTTCAAATTAAGGTAGAATTTGGTTCTATTTGAACCCATTAAACTGTAATGATGATTAATAGAAACATGCAAATTGGCTGATACTATAAAGAAAGAATAAAAGGTAGAAATAAAATTAATGTTTTAAATATTCTGTTGTATTATACACTAAATAGAGCTGAATCAAATAACACGATTAAGTTCCGTTAATGAAATCAGTCATAAGGGCACACATACTACACTTTTCCTGAGAATAAGCAAGAAATTAAAGGACATGAGAACAGGTAGCCGCACCTAAGTTTTCCAACTTGACGAAAACTAAAGGAAGAGGACAGCAGCCAATGCAGCTTGTTCAGTTGCATGTGAGATTTTGTTGCGGTGAGGTTTTGCATTGTAATGACTCCTGTAAGAGGGCCTCAACAGCAGCAGCAGCAGCAGTCTTGGTTTGCAGACCAAGCATCAGCTTTGAGGGAGACAGTAAACACAGTGAGATTGTAGTGTAATTCCTCAGCCTGGCATCCGTGCCCCCCAATTAAGATTTACTAATTAAAATGAAAATAATTAAGGAGAATGCTTAATCTTGGAATATTAGGGTATACTTAGAAAGAAAATAAGTTTTTGTGTGTGTATGCGTGAGTGTGTGTGTGTGTGTGTTTTTCCGGGGGGGGCATGTAGTGTATCCTGTTTGCAATGCGTTTTGTCGATCTGTCAGTGAGGCTTCAGCAAAAGGCAGTCTGTGTGCCAGAAAGCAAGGGATGAGAAGTGTAAAGGATATGGCGAGCTGCTTTGATGTCGTCTAGGCGCATGTTATGATGTTACACCACTCACGCCACAGCTGCAGGAAATGCAATGTCGTCCTCACCTTTATTTCCTGAAAATCTGTCTGTTTCAAAAAACATGCTGCTGTTGCTGTAGTATATAGTATGACTATTGTGCACAGAATGCAAATGTTCTGCTGAGTGGCCGATTACATTTTCCACAATGTGCAGTATACATCAGAACACAATGTATACCATAATACCATGTTGTATACTGCAACTGTATAATTGACCTTCCATTTCAGATGATAACTTGATGACATTCACATGCAACATGATGAGGTCATGTTTTTTTTTTTTAATAGTAGGCAGTGTACAGCATATACTTACAATGCATTACAATGCAGCATATACTGGGCAGTATTTAATAAATCATGAGCCAGTGTTCCATTCTGATCACAGCCTCTGTGTATCCTCTTAATATGAAGAATAGCCAGTTCATCTCAATGCATCTCAATTCTGCAGGGTCTTGGAAACGTTAACAAACATTAACCAATTATGTCTAAATATTAAACATAAAGCTGTAATAAAAAGTAGAAAAGAATACAATCTTCATTGTAAGTGAATAGTATGTTCTGTGAAGTTTTCTCTCTTGCTCTTTTCAAATCTTTTTCACATACTGAAATGTTTAATTCTTTCTGTGTAGGTGGAATGGACTCAGACCCTGGAGCCCATAGATGTGCTTGTTTTGTGTTTGAGGGCCGTGAGAGAGAAGCTGCCCCGAGGTCTGTACTCACTGAGCGTGTCTCTTCAGACTCGACTGGGCGGCCACACGCTGTGCTGGTCCCATCTGCAGGAGCACCAGTGGGTTGGAAGAACAGAACCTATGGAACACCAGGGCCGATACTTTGACATAGAGCTCAACATTAACCTGAGCCTCTACATGGTAAGAAAACCCCAGCAAACTGCCCTCCTGAGACGACCACAGCACTACCATTTATTTAACCCCAAAAACAAAATGGCTATTTTTCAAAGAACATTTGATGATTGTTGATGTGAGTGGATTTATGCTACATTAAAGAGCACAGCAATCAAACGTCATCACCTTTATGTTAGTAATTGTAGGATATTTTACCACTATCAATCATGGCGCTGCTCAGAGGCTGTCTGTCATTGAGGGCATTTGTCATATTGTTGGCAGCAATAATGAATTTTGAAAGCATATTTACATTTTTTATTCAGTTAACCAATCTACCCCCCCCCCTAATATTTTTAAAGATATACTGTATTTTTTTAGCTCACCAATGGTAAAGCTATACTATAACGTCTCAGGTTACTTGTGTAACCATGGTTCCCTGAGGGTGGAGCTGGATGAGTCAGAGAGAACCAGAGGGGACAGTGCGATGTCATCTGAGTCGCAAAGAGGTCCACCTGGGCCTGGCCAAAAACTCTCCATATGTTCGCACCAGCACATGGCGATCTCTTCCGGGAGGAAGTGCTTCAAAGCTCGAAATATGGCCAGCATCTCCAGGCAGTTGATGTGCCAGGTGAGATGGCCACCACTCCACAGACCGTGGGCAGGGTGGCCACTCATGACCGCACCCTAACCGGTGAGGGATGCGTCCATCGCTACCGTTACGCGGCGACAGGGAGCTCCCAGCCCCGGGCCCTGAGACAAGAACCAAGGTTTCCTCCATATGTCCAAGGCACGTAGTCATCGCCGCGTGACCCTGATCATGCGAAGCGGGTTTCCCCTCGGGGAGAACCCCTTGGTCTTGAGCCACCACTCTAGGGGTCTCATGTACAGCAGGTCAAGAGGTATCACGTTGGACACAGCTGCCATCA
>NW_015661867.1:93743-99432 GCF_001515625.1 Sinocyclocheilus rhinocerous | reverse complement strand
CTTCTTGGCCGAGGACCTCTTAGTCTTAAGTACGGTCCGCAGATCCGGCTTAGACTTCGAGTCCCCCAACCCAGAGCATTGCTTAAACTCGCGGTCCCGCCGCGGAGGAGCACGTGAGGCAACGCTCTGTTTTTGTGCCTCCCTGTATGAGGAGCTGGTACTTGGAGGGGGCTGCTCTCGTCCAGCAGCCCCCAGAGCTAGAGAGCGGCGCGGGAGGAACCGCTGGAACGCCGCTGCCTGTTTACGAGCCTCCTGGTACCTATCGATGACAGAACTGACTGAGTCGCCGAACAGGCCAGAAGGCGCAAGCGGGGCGTCCATGAGGCAGACCTTATCTCGTTCTTTTATGTCTGATAAGGTCAGCCATAAATGCCTCTCCGCCGCCACCATAGCTGCCATAGACCTGCCAATGGGATATTTTTCTTAGTTTAAATTTTAGTAATTTAAACTATAAATATAAATTTTAGTAATTTTATTGCTTATAGTTTTTATTAATAATTTAAATGAAGTTATTTTTTATATTTTGTTTTCATTTTAATTTTAGTAATAGTTTTACTAATTTTGTCGTGTGTCATTTTTATTAGTTTTTTTAAATGTCTATATAGTTTTTTTATTCATTTTTATTTGTTTAAGGTTGTCATTTTAGTACAGTTCAACTAAATTAAATTGCTAAATCATACCTCGACAACTACCTAAAATAAAATGTGTTTTTTAGTTAATTATAAACCGTCTCGGGTTACGTATGTAACCCTAGTTCCTCGAGGGAACGAGACGCTGCGTCGAAAACGCTAGGGGAACGCCGTTCAGCGTGACGGGCTCTGAATCTCGTGTGTAATCAGACTAACAGCTGGGCGAGACGTCACGGCGGGGGACGTAATGACCAGGA
Organism: Sinocyclocheilus rhinocerous; assembly: GCF_001515625.1. Lineage (NCBI taxonomy): Eukaryota > Metazoa > Chordata > Actinopteri > Cypriniformes > Cyprinidae > Sinocyclocheilus > Sinocyclocheilus rhinocerous. The sequence continues at coordinate 98,546 of NW_015661867.1, read as the reverse complement.
GGCTATAAAAGCACGTGCGGTGAGACCAGCGTCAGCTCAAGGAGTGAAGCCAGCGCTGGCAGGGACGCCGGAAGGATGGCACCGCGACGCAGCGTCTCGTTCCCTCGAGGAACTAGGGTTACATACGTAACCCGAGACGTTCCTCTTCAGGAACTCGAGCTGCGTCGAAAACGCTAGGGGAACGAGAATGCCCACGCCGCCAGACTTCTAAGTCTCTGCCGAGTGTGGAAGACTGCACAGCTACGGCGAGAGAACCGAAGAGCCAGGAGTGGCTCGCAAGTCTAGACCATAAAACCTAACAAAGGTAAGGGGCGTGGACCAACCCGCCGCGTTGCAGATGTCCTGCAATGGAACACCCGCTAAAAAAGCCTTAGAGGCTGCCACACTACGTGTTGAGTGAGCCTTGACCCCTAATGGCGAGGGGAGATCAGAGGACTCATACCCGTTGGAGATGGCATCCACTATCCACCGACTGAGGGTCTGCTTAGTTGCTGGCAGACCTCTCTTAGGGGGACCATAACAGACAAGCAACTGGTCCGCCCTCCTCCACAGGGCAGATCTGTGGACGTAAGCATCCAGTGCCCGCACTGGACACATGCAGTTTAGCCTCTGCTGGTCTGGATCCCCGAAGGGAGGAGGACTAAAGGCCTGTAGTACGACAGGCCGCGGTGCAGAGGAAGGGACCTTACAGATCCCCAACTCTCTTGAGGGAAGAAATCGCCAGAAGGAAGGTAGTTTTTACCGTTAGGAGGCGATCCGAAATCTCCTCGATAGGCTCGAAGGGAGGCCTACAGAGAGCCTCTAGCACCACCGCCAGATCCCACGTGGGGACACGAGATCGTACCGGCGGCCTCAGCCTCAGCGCACCGCGGAGGAAACGTGTAACTAGGGGGTGTCTGCCCACTGACTGGCCACCAAGAGGGGCGTGGAAGGCTGCAATAGCCGCCACGTAGACCTTCAGGGTGGAGTGGGTCAACCCGGCAGAGAAACGGGCCTGCAAGAACTCCAGCACTGTACCAACCGGGCAGTTAACTGGGTCTAGCTGGCGGTCTCCGCACCAAGAAGTGAAAAGTTTCCACTTCAAGGCGTACAGTCTCCTCGTGGAGGGAGCTCGGGATTGGAGGATGGTCTCCACAACCTCGGTTGAGAGACCGGAAGCTAGGAGTTGTGCCCCCTCAGGGGCCACACCCACAGTTTCCACAGCTCCGGGCGGGGGTGGATGATCATACCCTCCGCCTGTGAGAGGAGATCTCTCCTGACGGGGATCTCCCACGGAGCGCCGTCGAGGAGAGAAATCAGGTCCGAGAACCATACTCGGCCCGGCCAGAACGGGGCTACTAGCAGAAGACGGACCCCATCCCGGCGCACTCTCTCCAGAACTCCCGGGAGCAGAGCAATCGGGGGAAAGGCATACAGACGAAGCCTCGGCCACGTCTGTACCATGGCATCCAGCCCCAGTGGAGCTGGATGATTTAGAGAGAACCATAGGGGACAGTGCGATGTCGTACGAGTCGCAAACAAATCCACCTGAGCTTGGCCGAAGACTCTCCATATCTGCTTCACCACCCTGGGGTGAAGCATCCATTCCCCGGGCCTCGGCCCCTGCCTCGACAGGATGTCTGCTCCCAAATTGAGGCGCCCAGGGATGAAAACCGCTCTCAGCGAGAGAAGTCTGCCCTGGGACCACACAAGGATCTGGTACGCTAGTTTGCACAACCGGCGTGAGCGCAGACCTCCTTGGTGGTTGATATAAGAGACCACTGCTGTGTTGTCGGTGCGCACCAACACATGGTGGCCTCTCAGGTCCGGGAGGAAATAACTCAGTGCGTGCAGCACGGCCAGCATCTCCAGGCAGTTGATATGCCACGTGAGATGGCGACCACTCCACAGACCACGGGCGGGGTGGCCACTCATGACCGCTCCCCAACCGGTGAGGGACGCATCCGTCGCTAGCGTTACGCGGCGACAAGGAGCTCCCAGCACCGGGCCCTGAGCCAAGAACCACGGTTTCCTCCACATGTCCAAGGCCCGTAGGCATCGCCGCGTGACCTTGAACATGCGAAGCGGGTTTCCCCTCGGGGAAAACCCCCTGGTCTTGAGCCACCACTGTAGGGGCCTCATGTACAGCAGGCCAATAGGTATCACGTTGGACGCAGCTGCCATCAGACCCAGCAGTCTCTGAAACTGCTTGACAGTGAGTGACCGGCCTTCTCTGACTCTCGCGACTGCGGTGAGGATCGACTCGATCCGAGCAGGGGACATACGTGCCTGCATCGTGGTCGAATCCCACACCACGCCTAGATAAGTGGTCCTCTGTAATGGAGAAAGCACACTTTTCTTGGCGTTTAGTCTTAACCCCAGCTCTCTCATGTGGGCGAGAACGACATCTCGATGTCGAATCACCTCTGCTCCGACTGAGCTAAAATCAACCAATCGTCGATATAATTCAGTATGCGGATGCCCTGGAGTCGCAACGGAGCCAGGGCTGCATCCACACACTTTGTGAAAGTGCGGGGTGAGAGTGCAAGGCCGAAAGGAAGAACACGATATTGGTACGCTTTGCCCCCGAAAGCAAACCTCAGGAACTCCCTGTGACTGGGAAGGATGGATACATGGAAGTATGCGTCCTTTAGATCGATCGTGACAAACCAGTCCTCGGACCTGATCTGAGACACGACCTGTTTTATAGTAAGCATCTTGAACTTCAGTCTCATGACTGAGCGGTTCAAGTGACGTAGATCTAAAATTGGACGCAACCCCCCATCCTTCTTTGGAACTACGAAGTACCGGCTGTAGAACCCGGACTGCCTCACATGAGGAGGGACCAGCTCGATGGCCTCCTTCCTCAAAAGAGTCACTACTTCCTGTTCCATGACCAGAGCCTGCTCGGGGCCCACCAGCGTGGGAGAAGTCCCGTTGAAAGGAGGCGGAGGAGAACCAAACTGGATTCTGTAGCCTCTCTCTACAGTGTGCAGGACCCATTGAGACACGTTTGGCAGTAGTTTCCACGCTGCCAAAAAGTCTACTAAGGGAATCAGTCTCTCGAGACTGATCTCTGGTACAATACGAGCAGCCGGCTCGGTGCCCTGTAACGGCGAACCGGCAGGGAACAACCGAACCTGCTGCTCTAGAGACCTTCGCGGAGGTGGCGAGGCTCTTAGCACCGCTACGTTGCCGGGCGGTGACTGAGAGTGGCGCTCGCGGGAGACCGCTGCGCCCTGTAACTCCGGCAGGGTTAGCAGTCCGATCTCCTGAGGGCACTGAGGCGAGACGGACACCGTGTAATGCGGTGCAAACCGCTGCACCCCAGAGGGGACTGCCCTCATACATCCTGGGCCAGTGGCGTCAGGACTTTTTGGCCGAGGACCTCTTAGACTGAAGTACGGTCCGAAGATCCGGCTTAGCCTTAGAGGCCCCCGACCTCGAGCGTCGCCTCGCCCTCGTGCCTCGACACGGGGGAGCACGCGAGGCCACGCTCTGTTTTTGCGCGCCCCTGTGTTCGGAGCTGGTACCCGGAGGGGGCTGCTCTCGCCCAGCAGCCCCTGGAGCTAGAGAGCGGCGAGGGAGAAACCGCTGGAACGCCGCCGCCTGCTTACGGGCCTCCTGGTACCTGTCGACGACCGAATTGACGGCGTCGCCAAACAGGCCAGAAGGCGCGAGCGGGGCGTCCATTAGGCAGACCCTGTCTTTCTCTTTCATATCTGACAGGGTCAGCCATAGATGCCTCTCTGCTGCCACCATAGCTGCCATAGACCTGCCAATGGCACGGGCGGTCTCCTTGGTGGCGCGGAGAGACAAATCAGCGGTCCTCCTGAGCTCAGTAATATCGTCGGAATTTATCTGCTTACGCTCGTCTAGCTCTTTAAGCAGGTCGGCTTGGTACGCCTGTAACACCGCCATGGTGTGCAGACACGCACCAGCCTGACCCGCTGCCGAGTACCCTTTGCCCACCAGCGCTGAGGTTGTGCGCAGCGGCTTGGAGGGCAATGCCGGAGCCTTTAAAGACGATGCCGCGTCAGGTGACAGATAGCTCGCGAGCGTCTGTTCTACCCGGGGCATCGTCTTATAACCGCACTCAGTCACCCCCGCCACATTGCCATAATAATCGGAGGCGGGGATAAAGAGGCGGGCCGAGAAGGGTCTTCCCCACAACCTCGACACCTCGGTGTGGAGGTCGGGGAAAAAAGACAGGCTCCGGCGCGGAGGTGGCGGCTTAACACGCAGAAAATACTCATCCAATTTACTTTTCTGCGGCTCAGCCATTTTCTCGGCGGGCCAATCGATGTTTAACTTGGCCACCGCACGAGTTCCCACCTCTAAAAGCTCCTCATACTGGGGCGTTTGAGGGGGCGAATCCTCATCGACGCCCACCACATCAACCTCCTCGGAGGAAGACAGGCGGAGCGTCGAGCCCGTTCCCCGGGGGGAAGTAACCGCAGAGCGGACTTCCGATCCCAGAGAACGGGCGCTGAATTTTGTGGGTGAGGAAGAAGATAGGGACTCGCCCGTCTCCATTCCCTCCACCAGATCCACCTGCGAACCCCACGAGCGTAATTGCCGCTCCGCCTCGACGGAAGCGGGACCAACGCCGCGGGGAACGCTAGAGAAGGCTCCCTCCGCAAAGAGAGCCTTCCGGGAGCGGAGAACATGCATCGAGAGACGCTCGCAATGCGGGCAGTCAGCTCTCTCGAGAGCCAACTCAGCATGTTCCGCTCCCAGGCAGACAACGCACAAACTGTGTGTATCCCCACCCGTAATGAAACGCGGGCAGGGAGGAACACACAGTCTGAAACGCTGCCCACC
>NW_015661867.1:92495-93153 GCF_001515625.1 Sinocyclocheilus rhinocerous | reverse complement strand
CTTTTTATATTCGTCTAACAAAACTCAAATTGAATTCAGCTGGACACACTTTCCTGTTTATCACAACAAATGGCCAAGCAAAGCGCACGACACTGACAAGGTACGCGATACAGTACGAGACCAAACGTGATTTCAGCACGTCTCCACACAGTAAACAAAACAAGCGTGTCCTAGCAACGACAACTGCACTAAACACTGAGACAATAAATAAATACACTTACGAGCTGCTTTTAGCTTCTGCTGATTGACTGCTTCTCTCAAAGAGTATTTCTTTACACTGTGTGTTGCTGGCACTTGAACACACTTTAAATACACTACCATTGAAATGTTTGGGGGTTGTAAGTTTTTTTTTTTATATTTTGTAATAATATTTTTTTAAATATTTGAAATATTTTTTATATGTTTTTGAAAAATGTTTTTGAAAGACGTTTCTTATGCTCACCAAGGCTGTTTTATTTGATCAAAATACAATAATATTGTGAAATATTATTCTAATTTAAATTAATGTTTTTATTTTATTTTAATATATTTTAAAATGTAATTTATATTTATGGGCAAATAAATTTTCAGCAGCCATTACTCCGGTCTTCAGTGTCATATGATCCTTCAGAAATCTTTCTAAGATGCTGACTTGGTGTTATATAATAAGTAATGGTGA
>NW_015661867.1:82638-91488 GCF_001515625.1 Sinocyclocheilus rhinocerous | reverse complement strand
CTAGCAACGACAACTGCGCTAAACACTGAGACAAGAAATAAATACACTTACGAGCTGCTTTTAGCTTCTGCTGATTGACTGCTTCTCTCAAAGAGTATTTCTTTACACTGTGTGTTGCTGGCACTTGAACACACTTTAAATACACTACCATTGAAATGTTTGGGGGTTGTAAGTTTTTTTTTTTATATTTTGTAATAATATTTTTTTTAAATATTTGAAATATTTTTTATATGTTTTTGAAAAATGTTTTTGAAAGACGTTTCTTATGCTCACCAAGGCTGTTTTATTTGATCAAAATACAATAATATTGTGAAATATTATTCTAATTTAAATTAATGTTTTTATTTTATTTTAATATATTTTAAAATGTAATTTATATTTATGGGCAAATAAATTTTCAGCAGCCATTACTCCGGTCTTCAGTGTCATATGATCCTTCAGAAATCTTTCTAAGATGCTGACTTGGTGTTATATAATTAGCAATGTTGAAAACAGTTGTGGTGTTTAATATTTTTGTAGAAACTGTTATACATTTTTTTTTTCAGGATTATTTCATGAATAGAAAGTTAAAAAGGACAACATCACAATAAGCATTTATTTGAAATATACATTTTTTTAATCTTATAAATGTCTGATCTTATAAAAGTTTTGATCAATTTAATAAAAAAAAGAAAAACTTCAAACTTTTGAACGGTAGAGTATATTTAATTGCAATATTGTTATATATCACAAACCATACAGTGGTGCCAAAAAGCATTATGACAATTAACAATTAACAATTAACAGAAAGAATTCTGTCATCATTTACTCACCCTCATGTCGTTCCAAACCCATAAGACTTTGAATGTTAATTTTCATAACTCAGATGAAGATATTTTTAATGAAATCTGAGAAATCTCTGTCCCTCCATTGACAGTCTACCCAACTACCACGTTGGCACTTAAAAAAGTTCATAAAGAGATTGTAAAACTAATCCATATGAACTGAGCAGTTTAGTCCAAATTTCATGAAGAGACTTGATTGCTTTATATGATGAACAGATCTAATTTGGGCTTTTATTCACATATAAACATTAATCAACGCACACATCAGTTATGGAAAACGGAAGCTCAAGCACCCTTGCTTGATGTGTGAGAACCAAGAGGTTCATTCTCATGTGTTACACAGCACGTTTGAGCTTTACAATGAGGTTTGTTCTTGTGCATCAAGCAAGTACGGTTGAGCTTCTGTTTATGTTCACTGATCGATATGAATAAAAGTCTAAATATTGGCTGTTCATCATATAAGCAATGGAGTCTCTTTAAAAAAAAATTCTTTTTACGATCTCTTTATAAACCGTTTGAAGCGTCAAAGTGGTAGTTGCGTAGAATGTCAATGGAGGGACAGAAATCTCTAAACCACTCTAGTTTTTCTCTCTGCGGTTCCACTTGAGCTATTGAATGTTGAATCAGAATGAGGCTTATGAAATGTGATATTAAATGGTGAGTGTGTGTATAGAAGTGGAAAGAGACTGTATTAAAAACTGCTGCTGAAAGCTCAAGGTTTGACTTGAGGGACAGTCACTGTGAATAAAACAGCTGCTTTTCTAACATGACATTTAGTGTGTGAATGTAAATCAAATTTATAATTCATTATACATAAATAAATAATTAAATAATTCATTATACAAGAGCTGACGGTTTATTGGGATAAAAATGATGTACAAATGCTGTAAAACCTGAAATCCAGAACTCAAGTAAAACTACTGAGAAAATAAGAAAAAAACTAAAAAAAAACTACATGTGCTTATAAGGAGCTATCAATGCTGTTCAGAGCATAAGAATAGTGTTAAAATTTTAGGTTAGTTTAAAAAATGCATCTTGCTTACTGTCGCCTATGTATGAAAAGAGTACACTGTGTGGTGAAAAGATGAAAGAAGACCAATAAATTGTAAGATCAGTGTAAATCAATGGGAGACTTTAATCATTCTTTTTTTTTTTAAAAGCATACCTACAATGGTGTTTTAGTCTTTAAAGGGGTCATATGATGCTTTTTTAAAGATCATTATTTTGTGTATTTGGTGTAACAGAATATGTTGACATGCTTTAATGTTCAAAAAACACATTCTTTTTCAAATACTGTACATTATTGTAGCTGATTCAGAAGCGCCAGATTGTCATAGTAAAGTCAGAATTACCTCCTCTCCTAGGTTCATGAAACGGTCGTCCATAAAATGCATTGCTGTTCTGTAATCTTAAAGATTCCTAAATGCATCTACTTTCGGAAGGCCAAATAAAGTGCTTTTGCTTTCGCCTAGAAACACACAGCGTCTCCCTGACATGGCTGCTTCAACACTAACTGCGGTTACTGAAACCATGCCTTCTTTCTTTGCGTGCACATTTGGGCGGCATTATGCTAATATTTCCACATAGTGAGGTAGATATGTGATATGTGGCGTGTTAGAACGAGCCGTTTTAGGGGGGCGTGGCAGAGTCTTAACTTTGATAAAGAATATATCTTTGGTTTTGAGACTTTAGTCTTTGCAACTTCAGGGATCTTATCTATGCACAATCAGCTTGTAACACTCCAAAGAGAAAGGAAAACTTGAAATCGCATCATATGACCCCTTTAAAAAAAAAAAGAATAATCTCATAAATTTTGAGATCTGAAAATGTATAAATCTCTAAAACTTTATTCTCCAAATATTACTTTAATCTTGTAAACTTGCTTTATTATCATGACTTTATTCTTGTAAAAGGCCTACTATAAGATTATTCACAAAACATTTTTATTCTTGTAATATTATGATTTGATCCTCAAAATCTATTTTTGACTGTACACACCTAAGACTGAAATGATCTTCAAAACAAAGTTTGAATGGAGTCTGTCCGTTAAGTGGTTTTGACTGAATTAATTCAAGAAGTTTAGACCAAACCTTCACCAAAATATTTGTTCAGCAGTGCCTTGCAAGCACTGTAAATAAAGAACCTAAATATGTGATCACGATCAATAAATAAAGCACCATATCCAACATGCATTTGTGTAGTCAGGCCTATATCTGCAGACAGAAGCATCTGACACAAATGAAATAAAGTGAGCCGCTTTAAGTGAATACTCCTCCTCTCTTGTCCAAAACCGTGGGCTCTTATTTGGCAGGCAATCGTTTAGCACTCCATTGAGATTGTCTAGTGTCAGTCTCCTCTATCCTCTACCAGCTCTTATTTATAGCCAATCCTGTAGCTGTTGATGTTTATGTTTCGAAGATTTCCATCAGATTTGTCTGTAATTGGCTCATTTGCTTTTCGCAGTTGCCCACATTACTGTGCGCTCTCGCCTCGTCTGTTTTTCTCAACAGCTTTCGCAGAGGAAATGAGGAATTAACGTTAGTAGGAGGAAAGCTACAGCTCATCATGATTTTCTTGTGTCTCTAGCTGGCGCTTAGAGTTGCTCTGGTTTGATCCATCTTGCAGATTTGAGTCTTTCCTTCAAGTGGGATGTGAAAGATGTGATGGTCCAGGCAAGGAAAAGGAAGATAAGAAGAATCTTTCACTTCTTTGCCAATCTGAAGTCTTAGTCTCATTTTCACATCATTTTCACATCTCTTCATTCTATTGTTTCATAGCGCTTCCATCTAAAGTAAAAATAGTAATTTAATGTTAAAAAGCAGAATGAGACCAGCATGAGGGAAACACATTTAAAGGAATAATTCACCCTGTTGTCATTATTATTAAATACACAGTGAACATGTCTCTGAAGCTCCAAAAGGGGAAAAAAAGAAGAAAAAAAATCTATTTATTTCAATATATGCCTTCACATGTTTGCATTCTCTCTTTTTCCCTCTTTCTCTTGTGGAGTTTGCTCAGTAAGCACAGGTCTGTTTTGAATGAAATGTGATCTCTGTGATGCTTTAATCGATTCCCAGCATGTAGCAGTGCCACCTGAGAACTGACATAGGCCTGAAACACAACGTTTCAGTCATTTCATTGTGTTTTCACTCCCTCCTTTTTTAATCTCCTTTTCCTTGCCAATTGATACAGTCAAGCAGTGTTCTTGCTTATTTTTCAGTGAATTAAGCGTCTGAAATATTTTTCAATATGAATAACGCAGGAGATTATGGCATAAATTTGAGGCCCGACGCAGCGAATCTGTGCCATTTTTTTTAGGTGTGAGCACAAAGCGATTAGAAGAGAAACGCATGATGAATGTGATAAAACAAGTCTTCTCCAGTTTCCATTACTCCTAATGGAGGGATGGCATATTCCAAGAGTGATTGATGAAGTCAAGCGCTTCTTTCTGTCAGTTCATTTTTTAAAGGTCTGTTTCTTGCTTGATGGGTAAATAAGGATTTCTGCATGTTAAATGCTGGTATTCCTCATGCCACATTCTTCTGATATACATTTTCCCTTAAATGTGCCTGGTTTACATATGTTCTAGTCATGCCACGGTTGTCATGTTGGGATCGTCACATGCTGGCGCTCCTGCTGAGATGGCTTCCTGAAACCAGCCATAATCACATTCTGATGTTTCATTATCTAGGTTCAAACTTTAGATCATATTAAACACATTTACATCTTTAGCTAGAGAGAGGAAATCGGGGAAATTAGAAACAAAATATCCATATTGTAAGAGAAGACTTACTCTCTTTACATTGCCACCTTTTTTGTATGTTATCCTTTCTCTAAAGAGTAGTGTTGAATTTGCTCTGTGTGTTTTGTGTGCCACAGTGAAAATTAGTGAATGTTGTAGTCTATTACAAGAATATTTAACTTACTTTTTTTTCAGCAAAGTCAAAATAATAATAATAAAATAAATAAATAAAATATTTTGTTTTAAATTTGTTTTGTAAGAGGTTTGTAATTATTTAAACCTGTTACCTAGGAACATGTCTTCCCTGAATTAATTTTTAATGCTGATTTGTGCGATTTCATTATATTCCAACAATAATTAAATAATAATGAAAAAAATACACATAAACATTAAACACTAATGAAATACTAGTTTAAATGTTTTGCAGGATTAAGTAACAGGGTTGCAAAATTTCCTGAACATAACCTAACTGTCAGGAATATGGACCTGTTTTGTGTTTGTTTTTCTCTCCATGTGCTCCCCGTGACCTAGTTTCTCCTATGTTTCATTGTCTCGGTGATTTCAGGTGTGTCTCATTAATTACCTTGTTTAGTTTAGTACTTAAAGAGTTGTCTGCCCCGTGTTTCCTTGTCTAATGTCTCTATGTGCTACATGTGTCTCCAGCCTGCCCTGTGTTTCCCTGCGTCTGTGGATTATTAAAGACTGTTGATTGTGATTATCTCTCGTCTCCGCGTTCCTCACTCCTCTCCGTAGGCATACGTGACAGTACAAAAAAGTTTACTGCGTGTCTCCCCTCCGTTTTTGTTTCCGTGTTTTGTTCAGTGTTATTTTTCTCCCGTTCCCAGGGATGCCCTCGCCGCAAGGTTCACCTCCCTAGCCCGTAAGGACCTTCCCCTCTTGGAGTATGTGGTTGAGTTCAGCCAGCTCACCGTTTTAACAGCGTTCGATGATGCTGCGCTGAACTCACTGTTCTGGATATGGGGGAAATTACCACCGCCCTGTCGACCTCCCAGACACCACCGGACTGAGCTGGAGAGAAGCTATTATCTGGTGTCTGGAGAGCGTCTATCCCCGATCCAGAGCACAGCCAGACCCAGAGCCCAGCCCACCATTACCCCGCCTTGGTCTGTCGTCGACCATCCTTCGCTTCAGGACTCCACTCCTCCGGCTGCGCCTTGTCCCTCCATCCCTCCGGCTCCATCAGGCTCCTCCTTCCCTTCGGCTCCACCTTGGTCCTCTGTCGCTCCGGTTCCACCGCTGTCTTCCGGATCCCCGCCTCCGCCTCGGTCGCCGGAGCCATCCACTCCGCCTTGGCCCTCCAGATCCTCCTCGTCACCCTGGCTCATCGGCTCTCTGTCTCCGCCTCGGGCTTCTCCGCCGCCGTCGGTCGGCCCCCTGGAGTCGTCAGCCCTTCCTCCACCATGGCTTCTCCCTCCGCCGGCTCCACCGTGGGTCGCCGTTATGGCTGTGGCCTGGGTCCCACCTGGGACCGCCTGCTCCAACCCCCTCCTGTCTCTGTCTGATCCGCCCTGGCTCCTCCTGTCTCCTCCTTGGCCCCTTTCCATCTGTCTGGTCCGCCCTGACTCCTCCTGTCTCCTCCCTTCATCTGGTCCGCCCTGGACTCTGTTTGCCATCCTCCTCCCGAGCCTCCTCCCAAGGTCCCACCCATCCCTCCCTCTGTTGTTTCTACGGCGCGAGGACGCGCCTTCTGGGAGGGGGGCGATATGTCAGGAATATGGACCTGTTTTGTGTTTGTTTTTCTCTCCATGTGCTCCCCGTGACCTAGTTTCTCCTATGTTTCATTGTCTCAATGATTTCATTGTCTCGTTAATTACCTTGTTTAGTTCAGTACTTAAAGAGTTGTCTGCCCCATGTTTCCTTGTCTAACGTCTCTATGTGCGACATGTTTCTCCAGCCTGCCCTGTGTTTCCCTGCGTCTGTGGATTATAAAAGACTGTTGATTGTGATTATCTCTCGTTTCCGCGTTCCTCGCTCCTCTCCGTAGGCATACGTGACACTAACCTACATAACTACATTAAATCTAAAGTTTGATTGGAGTTATTCATTATCATTTATTCATAAATTATTTTGTTTTATTTTATTTATTTTTTTTGGCCTGGTCCAATAGCTTTGTTAACGTCTCGGTTATGTATGGTAACCCTCGTTCCCTGAAGGAGGGAACGGAGACGTCACGTCGGATGACCGACGAATTGGGATCTCGCTTAGAGAGACCAATCTACTTCGAGTGTAAACTAAACGAGCCAATGCACATTGGCATGCGATTATTGCATCCAGCTGCTGCTGATCACAGCGTGAGTATAAGTAGGCAGCAGATGCAGCGCATATTCAGGTTTTCGCTGAGGAGCCGAGCCGGTGACACGGCCGCTCAGCGTTGGTACAGGTTACGGAAGCTCCAACCTTCCCGAAGGAGGTTTCGGAAGCAAATACGTAGCCGAGCCTGACGGTTCGACGGAGCCATCGAGACGGGCTGGGTAGCTCTAGCCAGGCTCCCAGACACCGCGCAAGTGGAATCAACGGAACTACAGGCGTACCCGCAGTGAGGCAGCGCGGAAGAATGCAGGGACCCGGCCCGGGCGTCTCGTAGCCGGTCCGAGGCGGGGTCTGGGTGTGTGTAACACTGACCTGCGTTCGAGCAGAGGGCGCGTGGGTAGTCCGTTGGTTCGTCCTCCCGATCCGCCTACTGCTGCTCACTGGCGAGAGAGGAGGGTGAGCGTGATACGCACTGGATCGTCCACAACCCCCCGTCCCCTCTGGGCACCCAGAAATAGAGTAATTGCTCGTTGTCAAGCTGGTACGCTCCTTGTAGAGGGCCCAGCACGTTCCATTGGCAGCTCAACTGGCTGCGGAGTGCCTCAGACCGCCCGCGCTACTGCCTGAAGTAGCCCCCCCTGGCTGCCGCCATGAGGAGAACTAGATCGAGGCAGAGGTAACGGAACTCCGCCCCTTGAGGAAACGGAGCTTGGCCCGCGACTCCGAGATGATCATCTTCCCGCAATGAGAAGATGACTCATCCACAAATGCCACCTCAGCGTGCTACATGCCCAGGCACGTGAGGCAGCGATCGTGACCATCACCCAGCGCCAGGTAACGACAGCTTCCCGTCATTCGACGTGACGTCGAGAGTGACCGACTGAAAGGGAACAGGTTTGATTCAATAAACTACAATTTATGTAAAAAATTGTAAATAATATTAGATTGTTTTCTTTTATATTTAATATAAATATAAAATATGTATATTAAAGGATTTGTTGGCCTTTGCAACAACATTCATTTTGTGCTAAACACAGTAGTGTGTGTTTAATTAATTAATTTATTGTTTTATTTATTATGTCAATTATTTTAGTCCTTTGCTTTGGTCTTCTCGGTGTTAAAAGTGCTAATAAATCATTTTGACTTTGACTCTGAACTCTCTTCATCCCATATTAGATTATTTTTTTTGTTTTGTTTTGTTGTAAATGATAGCTATCGTTCCCTCTCTGTCTCTTTCAGGTCTTGCCTGAATCATGTGATCTTTTACCATCCAGTGTGTTAGTGTTCAAGCTGTTATCTCTGCCTGGTGATCACAGTCATGTGAGCTCTGTGTTGGGCTGGGGTGCATTTCCTGTCTGTTACTGCTCCCTCCAACTCTTCAATGGCAAGTTCAAGACCCCTCTCTTGTGCGGCAGACCGAACCCCTCACTCAACCAGTTCCGCAAGATTGAGCATCTGCTTTGCACTGACCTGGACCACTGGCTATGCAACCTCTACTTCCAGGTAAATCTTTAAAATGTATTGAATGTTTACCTTTTTTAAGGCACACAACAGTCTAATGATTCATACCAGGGGCGGATCTAGAAAATAATTTTTAGGGTGGCATATAAAAAACTTCAACAGGTTATAAATGTTTCTGAGCTTGTATCACTAAAGAAGACATGCGGTTCTATTAAAATTACATAGGCTACTTAGATGGTAGAAATCACGTTTAGTGCAAGTTTAAGAGTAACAAAAACTTTTGAATTTCGTAACATTAGAAAGAAATACAATAATATTAAAGCACTGAAACTGTTTGATTTTCTGTTATTAACAGAGGTGGGAATGTCTGTAATTACCCAGAACAAACTCTATCAACCATATACTCTAGCAACACCCCAGCAACTGAAATAGCAAGAGCCTAGCAACCACCCAGAATATCCTAGCAACACTTTAGCAAACATCTAGAACATCTATCTGACCAAACCATTTACGTGTTTTTTTAAACAAGACTTTAAGACAAGCCAGCATATA
>NW_015661867.1:80867-82557 GCF_001515625.1 Sinocyclocheilus rhinocerous | reverse complement strand
CAAAATGCCTCACATCTCTTGCAAAATGAAGCACTGCATTCAAAATATCACAAACACATCTCAAAAGCAAACATTTGCAAACACCTTTGCCATAATATTAATTCCTGTTAGATTTGTGTGTGTTACAGAGGATTGTGTGTTGTGTTTTGCAAAATGTGTTTTATGAAATTGAAAACGGAGTCAAAGGCAGAGAATTAGTGTATGGTATGGTTTTGCAGATTTGGTGTGTGGTTCTGGTGTTTGAGTGTCAGCTTTCAGAAATTGTGTGACAAGGAAAGATTTTGTGTGTAAGCAGCTGCAAAAGACTGTAAATGCTCACACACAATTCAAATACACAGATGACTTTCCTGCCCAGTGAACACTGAGATCAATAACACTGAAACAAAAAACTCTTACTAGGATTCAGGAATTATTTTTGCAGCTCAATGTCTATTTCAGTATACATAAATTAAATTACAGATACAGATGCATAATTCAGCAATGAACTTTTGGGGGAAAAATCATTTTCATTTTACTACTGTAAAGTAATCTTGCAGTAGATGAAAAGCACTAGAAAAGTTCAAATACCAAATAATTGTATGAACATGGCATATAGCAGTTTCTTGGTCTCTTGACACAAGACTAGCTATAATTCTAGGCAGTAATTTCTCAGTTCTTCAAAAATGCAGTACACTAAAAATGGTTACAAATAAAATTTGGCAGTCACACGCTTGAAGGCGTACAACATGTGCTACAGTTTACTGTACATATAGAATAGTGAAATTTCCATTATCTAATGTACTGGTACTGTACTGTAATTACTGTATGTGTAAGTATAAAATTCCTGTAGATGATTGGCTCAGCTCTCTCCTCTCTCCGTTGTTAGCATGCAGAGATTCTGATTGGTGTGTCATCAGTTTTGCTACCTAATGTTTAACTTACTCATTGTTAAACTTTTTGAGAAGTGCCTTTGTTTTGAAAACTGAATTAATGGTTTGGGGGGAAAAAGTGGCAACTAAAATCAGTTATATTAACAATCGAGAAAACTGCAATACTACACTTACCTAACTCTGCTATTAGTTTCCGTGATCGGCATCTTCTTATTGATTTCATGTTATTGTTACAGCTTAGGCCTATATCCATGATGAAAGTGGAGCGAGCGGGCAGAGAATCGTAACGCATTACAAAAGTAATAACATTACAGTAGTATACTTGTTGCCGTAACGCAGTAATATAATGCATTACTAATCAAATTTGGGTAATATTATTAGGCTACTCGTTACAATCTCAGTAACGCAAGTTACAACAACATATTTTAATTCAAAATTAAGTGGTGAATTTACTAACACCGCAAAACAGCACCAGAGAAAAAATTCCGCGAGTAAAATAGTTTGTCTATTTCCTGTTGCTGGAATTAGATGGTTGAGATGACTGCAGAGACGGATTCTACATTTGTGAGATGGACACACTCCTGTTATTTTCAGTTCATCGGAGAAAAGGATACGAATGCATAGTCAGGTGCAATATGTGCGACACCAAACTCTCAACATGGAGAAATAGCACGAGTAAAACCTGAAACACCTGGACTGGTGCCACTAACACTAGCTATCGGAGAGAGCTGCGGGGTGTTTGCGGGGTCGGAGAAGTGAAAAAAGGCGGCGGACGAGCGCAGGAAGAGCGCAAAAATGCCACTTAACTAAAAATAAAAAAA
>NW_015661867.1:74593-77251 GCF_001515625.1 Sinocyclocheilus rhinocerous | reverse complement strand
ATTTCCAGTGTTGGGAGTAACGCATTACAAAAGTAATAATATTACAGTAGTATATTACTTTTTGCTGTAACGCAGTAATATAACGCATTACTAATCAAATTTGGGTAATATTATTACTCGTTACAATCTCAGTAACGCAAGTTACAACAACATATTTTAACTCAAAATTAAGTGGTGAATTTACTAACACCGCAAAACAGCACCAGAGAAAAAATTCCGCGGGTAAAATAGTTTGTCTATCTTCTGTTGCTGGAATTAGATGGTTGAGATGACTGCGGAGACGGATTCTACATTTGTGAGATGGACACACTCCTGTTATTTTCAGTTCATCGGCGAAAAGGATAAGAATGCATAGTCAGGTGCAATATGTGCGACACCAAACTCTCAACATGGAGAAATAGCACGAGTAAAACCTGGAAACACCTGGACTGGTGCCACTAACACTAAGCTATCGGAGAGAGCTGCGGGGTTGGAGAAGTGAAAAAAGGCATATATATATATAATAAATGAATATGCAAAATATTTGACTTAAATTGCCTAATTTACAGATTAACAAAACGAAAGGAAAGACTGAGAGATAGATAGGCTATGTTGCTGAGTTTGGTTCATACTATTTGTTTGGCGCGGCGCTCTACGAAAGTCCACGGAAAGGAAACCGAGATGACAGAAATAAAGTAAACACATTGCAGTTTCGAATGATCTGTATGACCAAAAATAACTGTGTATTTTTTTGTTGTTTGTTTCCGCTGTTCGATCGCGCCGGCGCCTCACGCACACACATACAGCATTGCAAACGTTGCAGCCTGTTCATTATCAGAATAAAATACAGTCAACCAAACATATAGATACACTGCTTATTTTAAATAGTGCGTAGCCTACTGCGTAGTACAATCCGTGACGATCAGCCTGAGCTCGGGCCAAACACACATTTGCTCATGTGACAAGGATGTTTCTTATGTGTGTTAAGTAAGCTTGGTTTACATAGTAAATAATTGTTTAGCATTCAAATATATCGCAAACATGGACACATTTAATTGGATTAATGCCGAATGAGAAAAAAATTAACTTAAATGATTTTAGCAAATGGCTGCAATATAACAAAGAGTGAAAAATTTAAGGGGGTCTGAATACTTTCCGTACCCACTGTATGTGTTTTTGCCATTATTTTGCATTACGCTGTCATCACCGCGGCTGAAAAGTAGCACATGAAACACTGCTTAAATTTTATTCTGTGATAATTCTGGGGTGGCACAGCTTTTTCTTAGGGTGGCAGTTGCCACCCCGTGCCACCTCGGTAGATCCGCCCCGATTCATACTATAATAATAATAATACTATAATAATAATAATAATAATAATAATAATAAATTTTATTCACTTTATGTTTCAATTGCTTTAAGCTAAAAACCACCGTAGTTACCCTAACTGAACTCTGTAGAAAAGTCAGTTCTGGGAGAACAGGGCCTGTTTTGTGTGTGTGAGAGAGTGTACATGTCTCTAGCGAGAAAATTGGAAATTGGAGCCAGGTTGTAAACAAACCACATCTTTACTAAACAGATCCAGATACATTTGAGGAGAAGCATTGATCCTGTTACTCAACAGTTTAATGAAATTAAAAAGCAGAGCAAAAGCTTTTCTCAATCTAATGCATTCATATAATTTAAATATATAGTGTGTAGTGAGTGTAACCAATTAATAGGTCCTTATGGAAACTGCACTCTACAAAAAGTCCATAAAAATTCTACACACACAAACAGTCCCATGCTTGCTGAAATTATTTTGGCTACTTTGAAAATGCTTTTATCACAGTTTGACACATTTAAAAAATCCATTCCAGATAAATCTGCAGATATACCGCCCAAATTAATACAAAAAGTGCAAAGAAAGAAAGAAAAAAGGCATATTGCATATTAGAATGAAGCAGTCTGTGATTTGTGCTAGCTGAAATAATCAACTTGTCGAAGAAAAAAAAAAGTATAATAAAAAAAAAAAACAGCAAAAAATAAATATGTAAGGATGGTTTCCCTACAGTGGTTCAGGCTGTAGGATTGCCGAATGACTAAAGAAACGTTGTCAGCACGATGGTATAAAACTGTACATTTCTAGTCTATTACCACCCACTGCCACTTATACCAATGACGGAAATAAGCGCAGTTAGAATAGCTAAATATGTGGGAGAGCGTCGCTATTGTGTGACTATTGTATTGCAATAGGTAGCACTTTAATATTAACCTTGAATCAAGACTAGTTAGCACATAATTAATAATTGAAATGGTTTAATAACAATATTTTGTTATGGTTACACTTGAATTGGTTACAAAATAGATGAGGGATGGTAAAACATGAACAATTAATTGTACCCAGCATGTATGTAAAATATTACCTGAGAGAGAGAGAGAGAGGGCAGAGCCCCAAGAAGAGAGTCCCAGCAAAGAAAGAGAGAGCAAAGAAAAAGAGACAGATCAACAGTTACAGTCTTCTTTTATCCCTTCCTTGACCATGTGACTAAAAACCAAATGTGAGACATTCAAACTGACCAATCAGCAGATTACAGCTTCGCCCACTGGGCAAAAGAGTGTGATAATTAGCAGACCCCCGATGTATACACATGTTGGCCTACAGGCCTGATCACTATCAGCACCTCTGTGTCTTCAGGAATG
>NW_015661867.1:71883-74471 GCF_001515625.1 Sinocyclocheilus rhinocerous | reverse complement strand
ACAGTCCTCTTTTATCCCTTTCTTGACCATGTGACTAAAAACCAAATGTGAGACATTCAAACTGACCAATCAGCAGATTACAGCTTCGCCCACTGTGCAAAAGAATGTGATAATTAGCAAACCCCCGATGTATATGTATGTTGGCCTATAGGCCTTGATCGATATCAGCACTTCTGTGCCTTCAGGAATGCCAAATGGCCCTTTTGATACTCAAGATAGGTTTAGGACAGGAAAGCAGAAGTCTTTGATAATGTTTGACCCTACAAATAAATAAATAAATAAAACTAAATAAAGTTTTAGGTATTCTGACCTAAAAATTACTGATTTGTTTTGGATGGGTCCCAGACAACAGAGAGAAACAACAACAGTAAATTCAAAAATAAAATGCAAGAGTAAGCATATCTGTGCAGAGGGGGCGATAGCAAAGGAAATTAGCTTATCTGTATTTAAAATGGAGGAGAAATGTTTCCCATATCTTTTTTGTTGTTGTTGTTGTTGATGTAAAATTCTGTGTCCAATCAAACTACATTAAATCTGGATTCCTGAATTATCTGGATCCTGAAGCAAAACCAATCAAGAGCCACTGCTGTACAGCATCTATTTGCCAACTGTCGCATAATGCCTTTCATAATCAGTCTTTGTCAATCAGCTGACATCACTCTGTGCAGGTGAAAAGACTCCCGCAGGGCAGCACCGAGGTGCCAGAGCGCAGTTTCACCCTTCAGATCCCTTCTCACCCCCAGCTGAGTTCCAGCCAAGGGCTTCCCCACCCGAACACCTCCACCCGCTCCTCTGCTTCTCTGGCAGGTAGGACTTCTGAACCCCCTCACCTCACCCCAAACAGGAAGAAATGCCAGTGAATGTCACGGCCCGCCACAAACTCCTACTCTGAGGCAGAATGGCAGCTGCCAGTTAAAATCTGGTGGGGCATTCATGCTGAGCAAATAAACCTGAGACTAAAGCATGTCCAATTTGTGCAGCACAATACGTGCCATTTAGGCCAAATTGTTTTCACTGTAAATGAAGCTCACTAACATAAGACGCTCAGCTTTACACATGATTGACAATTCTCACTGAATGCTATCATCATCATCATCATCCATTGCTGCGTTGGCAAATGGCACATATTTCCTCTAATCAAAACTCTCACCCAGAAGCCAGCTCACGTTGTGTCAAACCATGAGCAGTCAACATAAGCGGGATGAGGTGATAGCGAGATCATTAATAGGGCTCATTCACTTGTGTGTGCCTCCATTAGCTTATTCATTTTTTTCTAGTGCGTTTATTGTTTGCCAGTTGTTTGGGAAATAGCATATGAGTCTGGAACGGTACACATAGAGATTAAAGCTTTCAAAATACATGGCATGTGTTTGTGTGCTGAACACTGTACTGAAGATCTTCATAGTCACATTGAAACAAATTAAGCAAGTTAGGCATTGTTTTCATGTTAAGTCACGTGGGCTCTTTTGTTGTATTGTCTGCGTATTGTCTTTAAATGATGCCATCTTTGTTGGCTTATTTTGTTTATAAATGATTTAGACAGCATGTATATGCCTCAGTCGTTTGATGGTGTTTCAATACTTTGGTCATAAGCTCCCACATTTCCAAACAACTTGAAGCATTAAACTTTTTGTGCTTCAGCCATATATTACATCTCAAATTGTGTGACTTGAGGACAGTCATGGAATTACTTTAATAAGCATTTAGACGCATAAAGAAATCCCATTACACTAAAGGTGGTATCTGAACCATATTTATAAATCTAGACAAAAGAGTATCATCACGATTTGAAGGTGGGCACTTTTTTTTAAGTTTAACACTCTTCAATGGCCTAGCAACCACAAAGAACACCTTAGCAATTACACACGATCACTCTAAAACCACTCAGAACAAAACTGCAAAGTAAACCACTGAAAATCACTCAGAATACTGAGATATTAAGGAATTTAGGAATGTCCTGGCAATCACCTACAACACTTTGGAAACTGCATAGCAAAGAAAAAAGAAGAAGAAGAAGAAAAAGAAAAAAAGACACGCTCAGAACACATTAGCATCTAACCAGAACATGCATAGCAGTGCCCTGGCACATATTTACATTTACACATTTGCAGATTATTTTATCCAAAGTGATTACAGTGCATTTAATTTATTTGTTTTGTTACTGTATCTGTGTCCCCATTTACCTTGCTGTTAATAGAACCAACTCTACAAGTTTACCTGCTACCCACAACACCCTATCATCCATATAGAAATATGCTAAAAAACACACAGAACACCTTAGCAACCACCAGTGCTCATGGCAACCTCCCACACCCTAGCATTATGCTGGTGAGTTTTCTACAGGCAAGCACCACTGCTTGAAAAAATAAAATAAAATCTAGTTTTTATAAGCTGTTGTATAATTTATGTTCTAAAATAGCCAGCACTCCAACTGCATAAAGATTAGTTTGGACAGGAAAGAGTCAAATAAGCAGTTTCCTTTCACTCACGACCATGTGTAGAGCAGGTCCCTTTCGATACTTCACTCGTACTGCGTCTTGCTTAAGACGCATATGGGAAAAAAGCCTTTTTTCTCCTGAACTGAAGCC
>NW_015661867.1:71581-71861 GCF_001515625.1 Sinocyclocheilus rhinocerous | reverse complement strand
TGCTCCCTACTCCGCCCGCCTCCGTAATGCTTCTTCATCCGCCCTCACTTCCATAGACGGCGCTGAAGAAAAAGGGTACGATAAGCCACCTCCCCTAGATGAGTCAGTGGCCGCGCATCTCTGCCTGCCCACGGCCATCGGCTGGAGAGCGAAGGCCGCTCACCCGCAAGCCGTGTAGGACCACTTCAGCTCTCGCTGGACGCGCCTACATCTTAGCTGGACAGGCGGCTTCAGCGCATCATTCAATGGCGGTCCTCCAGGTCTTCCAGGCCAAAATCCT
>NW_015661867.1:71051-71511 GCF_001515625.1 Sinocyclocheilus rhinocerous | reverse complement strand
GTTCAGCCCGCTAAAGCGCAGCAGACGCGGGGACGCTCTCGCTCGGCCAAACGCTATCCTCCTCCTAAGCACCAGGGACCCCGACCCAAGATTGCGTTGGACTCGGCGCCTCAGGCTTCATCCTGATCCGCGAGACCCATGGTGATGGTTTTGCAGAAGGACAGTTGTCACGACAGACGCCTCCAACTCAGGTTGGGGGGCGCTGTGCGAGGGCATACCGACCTTCGGCCACTGGTCGAAGTCGGGAAAAAGGCTTCCACATCAACTGCCTAGAAATGCTAGCAGTATGTCGAGCCTGCCAGTTCTTCCTGCCAGTCCTGAAGGGGCACCTTGTGCTAATCCGATCGGACAACATGTCTGTGGTGTCCTACATAAATCGCCAGGGAGGCCTCTCTTCGAAGCGCCTCTTCATGCTGGTAGAGCGCTTCTTAGAGTGGGCTCAACCCAACCTGCGCTCGGT
>NW_015661867.1:70166-70558 GCF_001515625.1 Sinocyclocheilus rhinocerous | reverse complement strand
GAAGACAACTCTCACTTCCCGATTTATTTCTAAAGACCAGGGACGCGTTGGCCCACGATTGGCCCAACCTCCTTCTCTATGCTTTCCCCCCGATCGCTCTGATCCCATTGGTAATCAGGTGAGTGAGGGAGCAAGAACACAGGGTTCTCCTGGTGGCCCCCCTTTAGATGAACCAGCTGTGGCTATCGGAGCTGACTCAGCTACTGTTAGCGGCCCCTTGGCCTGTTCCACTGAGACAGGATCTTCTCTCTCAAGCGAACGGGACATTATGGCATCCTCGGCCCGACCTATGGCCCTGCACCTCTGGCCGCTCGACAGGAGACTTCGTCCCTGCCAGAGCGAGTCTTAAACACAATTTCGGAGGCTAGAGCTCCGTCTACGAGACGCCTCTA
>NW_015661867.1:67454-68444 GCF_001515625.1 Sinocyclocheilus rhinocerous | reverse complement strand
GAAGACAACTCTCACTCCCAATTTATTTCTCAAAGACCAGGGACGCGTTGGCCCACGATTGGCCCAACCTCCTTCTCTATGCTTTCCCCCCGATCGCTCTGATCCCATTGGTAATCAGGTGAGTGAGGGAGCAAGAACACAGGGTTCTCCTGGTGGCCCCCCTTTAGATGAACCAGCTGTGGCTATCGGAGCTGACTCAGCTACTGTTAGCGGCCCCTTGGCCTGTTCCACTGAGACAGGATCTTCTCTCTCAAGCGAACGGGACATTATGGCATCCTCGGCCCGACCTATGGCCCTGCACCTCTGGCCGCTCGACAGGAGACTTCGTCCCTGCCAGAGCGAGTCTTAAACACAATTTCGGAGGCTAGAGCTCCGTCTACGAGATGCCTCTATGCCTTAAAGTGGTCTTTTTTCTCCGCCTGGTGTCTAAACCAATCGGTTTAGACAAAGACCCCCTCACTTCCGAATTGGCAGAGGTGTTGTCATTTCTACAAAAGCTTCTGGATAAGGGTCGTTCACCATCCACGCTCAAAGTCTATGTGGCGGCTATAGCGGCCTCGCATGCCCCTATTGATGGTCAATTGGTGGGCAGAAATAGCGCAGTCATCCGCTTCCTGAGGGGTGCTAGGAGGCTGAATTCGCCTCATCCCCCTACCTTCCCTTCATGGGACCTGCCCACTGTGCTGAGGGCCTTGAAAAGTATGGGCCCACTCGACTAGAGGCATCGCCTCGTCGTGTGCATGGCAAGGTTTTATAAGGTTTTATTAGCAAGGTTTTATAACCTGGAAGTCCCGGCCTTACAGGTCAGGGTCCTTTCCGCTTGAAGTGGCACGCGCTGCGTAAACAGATATGGCAGAGAGCCCTTGGCCGATCTGGAACGATTAACCAGGCCGGGTGTGACCTAGAGAGCTCAGCCCGTCTTAGCCTTTGGTTATTGTTGACTTCTCTATGAGCATTGGTTTATAACGTTAGTCGTTCCACTACATTAGC
>NW_015661867.1:66501-66663 GCF_001515625.1 Sinocyclocheilus rhinocerous | reverse complement strand
GCACGACTCAGTCGTCGCTTCAGTCGAAGTAAACCTGAGAATCCTGTGGCGAGCGCCCGCTTATATAGCCAGTGCAGCTCCGCTGCCGAGCCATTGGTTCGTTTTTTAAGCACAGCACGAACCAATGGCCGTGCAGTTTCACTGCATGAATGAAAAGGCTCC